>NC_068455.1:54728257-55028257 GCF_023373465.1 Oncorhynchus keta | reverse complement strand
TGCAGGATGACTTACAGGTAGCCTACAATTATAGTGCATTTGTATTTGATTTTGAATAGCCTAGTAATTGGGATTTTCTTTATAATTAATTGGGTGGCACATTACTTTTAGCTATACAAAATATCTCACCACAATGCATTTCCCTCTCCTCCTCTCTCTCCCTTATTCCTTTTCTCGATCGTGCTGTCTGTCAACAGTTTAGTGACATATTTTTAGTTGCGAAAACATGTTACTATCGATGTTCCCGAACAGATTTCATTTGGTTTCCCAAATGAAGCACTCGGTCGCTGCAGGAACAGAGTTGGAGTGCCCATGGCATACGGAGTTTGGGCGGAATATCACCTGAGCATTCTCCTCAAACAGTGGTTGATGCGTGGAGTGAAAATAAGTGTTCCTATGTTTATTTCTCAGCTGCTCATATACAGCTCCACTATAAAACCAAAGTGGCCTTCCAGGCGTCATTGGAAAACGGACCGCGTTCGCGCGGCCTCCGTTGGCAATTCGAGTTCATACAGATGACATGTTTTTCCCCTACCCCTGTTCCTCCCCATTGAGTTTACGACATCATGTAGCCAATATATGTTTTGAAGAAGTTCTACGGTTTGTGTCATTCACAACCTATAGTTGCCAAGTAAATCTAGCATATAGGATCCGTTTCAAATGATCCCGTTTAACCTCAACATAGCCACTTCATATGCGTACACGCTCCGGGAATGGGAAAAATATCCTTTCTATTTTTTTTCAGATAAGTTCAATTCTATTCTTCTTATTATAAAATCATATATCTAATAATGGCACCGGATTTATAAGCATATGTTGTCAGCTAAATGAACAAGCCTACATACAGCCTATGGTATGGAGCATAGCCAGATGTCATACAGTAGGCCAACTCATACTCTGTTATTCTGAAATACGTTTTCTTCATATCATGTTTCTTTAGACCCGACTAAAGTAAATCAAGCTTTATTGTGATGGTGTATATTACATTGATTTATTAGACTTTCTTAAAATGTAGAGATGTTCCAAAGGCGCGAATCAGCGGCTGGTATGCAGCTCATGGAGGCCTGGAGATATGAAACGTGAAACGGTCAAATACCGTGAGACCAGGAGTCTTTTGCATAGGGCTGGGCGATATATCGAATTAATGAATAGAAAAAAAAATTCCCCGCGATATTCCAAATGCCTGTATCTCAAGAATCGAGGTTTTGTCATTTTTTTACATCATTTTTTGAAGCGTTTATTTCCACTTGTTCTCGTGTTCTATTTTTGGTCTCGTCTCTTTCGCTCCTTCTGTGCTGTGTGCACCTCCAAATGTACACCAGAGATCTGTATATTATGAAGAGATGCACGTCTCCACCCTAGCAAAGGCAGGCGACAAGCTTAAGTCCAAAATAAGCACATATTAACGCATTTGGTTGATTTTTGGACCGATTTTAGCGAGAGTGAAACCTCTCGCTTCGCCTCTTCCTCTACGGTTTACACACACCAGCCCCTTACCCCTGCCTCTCACACCAACGAAGTCCTCTCTGACAAGCGGTTTCAAAACGCTATATGGATTTGAGGTTTGGTCCAACATAATCAATCATATGGACACCAAAGCCCATTGAGACGTTATTTTACTGTTGTAGAGAAGAAGATAGCTTTACTAACCAAACCCTGGCTTGAAATATAAACCTGAAATATAAAGATTAGCTTGCCAGTCACTAGCACGTGGGTTTGAGAGATTGTTGGAGACGTGTGTTCATCTTCTATAGTGCCTGCTACAAGAAGTTAGTCATTATTAGTGAATGTGCATGGTTCTAGTTACATTTGTAATGACAAAATGACATTTTCATAGACAAGACTTGAAAACCAGATCAGTGATTATTGAGAGAGAAAAAAAAGCAGGTTAAATTATGTTGATTAAAGAATTTAATTATTAAAGGGTCTTATGGTAACTTCACAAGCCCTGAATTCATTAGACTGTTTGCAATGCAGTGTATTTGACCTTTTACTAAGTCAACAACGCTTGCATTTAGAAATGTTTGCTAATTTATAAAATAAAAAAATAATAAATGAATAATGATAAATACATTTACACACAGTGCCTTTGGAAATTATTCAGATCCTTTGACTTTTTCCACAGTTTGTTGTTGTTACATTACAGCCTTATTTTCCCCCCTCATCAATCTACACACAATACCCCAAGCAGAAACAGGTTTTTAGAAATGTTTACAAATTTATAAAAAATTAAAAACTGAAATATTACATTTACATAAGTATTCAGATTCTTTACTCTGTACTTTGTTGATGCACCTTTGGCAGCGATTACAGCCTGGAGGCTACAAGCTTGCCACACCTGTATTTGGGGAGTTTCTCCCATTCTTCTCTTCAGATACTCTAAAGTTCTGTCAGGTTGGATGGGGAGCGTTGCTGCACAGCTATTTTCAGGTCTCCAGAGATGTTCGATTGGGTTCAAGTCTTGGCTGTGAGCTTAGGGTTGTAGTCCTGTTGGAAGGTGAACCTTCACCCCGAGTCTGAGGTCCTGAGCGTTCTGGAGCAGGTTTTCATCAAGGATCTCTCTGTACTTTGCTCTATTCATCTTTGCCTTGATCCTGACTAGTCTCCCAGTCCATGCCAGTGAATAACATCCCCACCCCATAGCATGATGCTGCCACCACCATGCTTTACCGTAGGAATGGTGCCAGGTTTCCTCCAGACATGATGCTTGGCATGCAGGCCAATCTTGGTTTCATCGGACCAGAGAATCTTGTTTCTCATGGTCTGAGAGTCTTTAGGGGCCTTTTGGCAAACTCCAAGCGAGCTGTCGTATGCCTTTTAGTGAGGAGTGGCTTCCATCTGGTCACTCTACCATAAAGGCCTAATTGGTGGAGTGCTGCAGAGATGGTTGTCCTTCTGTAATGTTCTCCCATTTCCACAGAGGACCTCTGGAGCTCTGTCACAGTGACCACCGGGTTCTTGGTCACTTCACTGACCACGACCCTTCTCGCCCGATTTTTCAGTTTGGCAGGACGGCCAGCTTTAGGAAGAGTGTTGTTGGTTCCAAACTTCTTCCATTTAAGTATGATGGAGGCAACTGTGTTCTTGGCAACCTTTAATGCTCCAGACATCTTTTGGTACTCGTCCCCAGATCTGTGGATGGACACAATTCTGTCTTGGAGCTCTACGGACAATATCTTCGACCTCATAGGTTGGTTTTTGCTCTGACGTGCACAGTCAACTGTGGTACCTTATATAAACAGGTTTGGGCCTTTTCAAATCACGTCCAATCAATTGAATTTACAACAGGTGGACTTCAATCAAGTTGTCGAAACATCTCAAGCATGATCAATGGAAACAGGATGCACCTGAGCTCAATATCGAGTTCATAGCAAAGGGTCTGAATACCACCACAGCCCTATGTGGGTGTCGGGCAGAGTCAGAGATGGATGAGAGGGGAGGAGACAGGACCCTAGTCACTAACATCTCCTGTCGGTTCATATACCATATGACAGGTATAATCGATGAATTGATGAGTGTGCTTGTGGAATCTGATGGTCCAGTGATCGGATATTAGTTATTGAGCTGGAACAATCTCAAGGTGTTCTGTATTGTTACACCCTTGAGTGGCTGAGATGTGCATGTGTCTGCAATGCAATTTTGCAAAGTGGATCACAGTGAAACTGTCCGTCATCCTAGCAACCAGCAAGCATAAGGAACTATGTCAGTCATCCTTAGCAATGAGCCGACACCCCACACTACAGGCATACAAATGGCTTTGACAGCACGTGCAATACCAGGGTTGTGGGTTCGATTCCCACTGGAGACCAGTATGAAGAAAGTATGAAGATGTATGCGTATGCACTCGCTACTTTAAGTCTCTCTGGATAAGAGGGTCTGCTGGAATGACTGAAATGTAAAAATGTAATTGACATACGATAATGATAACAGCCATTGACTGTATGTCAGGTATTATATTTGACAGCTGCCAGTTAGATTGTGTTTGTTAGCGTTGCCGCGCCGGGCTGAAACCATCTGCTCTTCCATCCTCATCCCCATGACCTTCATCTGTCTCCCAGGCCTCTTCACTCAACCAGACTACTACACGACTAGGATCTTCATTTGAACCAGTTTTCTACAGCAGGAAAATAATCCTGCGGCAACAGGAAATGTGAATCATTACGGTGATTTATAACTAATGGACATTTCTTTGTAGGGTTTGATACATTTTTCATTATGGGCAAATAAAGTCTGACATTTTAAAGAGGAATTTACATTATTTAGATGCATTTTACTACATCGAATACACTATTTGCATATCCAAATTCTCAGCAACAAGAGTGATCAGATTAAGATCCTACATCTATCTGTAGCCAAGCCTTGTTCACAGAGCCTCTTGCTCTGTAACAAATAGCAATGTTTCTCCCTGTCTTTAAGGCTGATGTATTCCCAGTTTGTCCCTGGCATAATTTCCTCTGCGCAGTCATGGGAGATATAAGCTTGATGGTGGTACTGCATTTAAAGTAGCATTTATACATTATAAATGCATTGCAGGTGCCACATTAGATGGATGTCTTTCCATCAAGTCTCTGCCCGTGCCACTAGTGATGGAATACTCCACCTATGACCGTGAGAGCTCCTTGTGGTTCATCCAACACAGTCTGGATACCCAATCAATCAACCACACAGACTCACACAGCAGCTCTGAACCCCCAATTCAAACTAAACTCTGTAAACCATCATTTCTGCATTAAGACCTTGTTTGTATGATGAAGTGGTCGTTATGATTCTACTATAGAAGTTGGAAAAAAGTGTTAAGGGACAACCCTTAGTGGAACACAGTAGCTCTTTTCAACTTAATGCAGGAGGCGGAGTTGACATTCTCTTAGTGAAAGTTATTTGGTCTACTCTACTCTACTAGAAATGTATTCCTTTGTGGACTATTCAAATATAATTTACCTGTCACTTTTATTATTGTGTTATTGTTCGGTACTTGATATGTTCCTTCAAGTTGACCTTTAAGAACTGAAAACGCTCTTCTCAAAAGTGTACTTATAATTACTTTTTGCCCTTTCCTGTTACCCCTACGGACTGTAAACTTTTAACTGCCTTTCGATGAGTAATGCATTCCATTTGTTATAGCACCATAGTTCATAATGATAATAACTCACAATCTGCATGTTAATTAGTTGCTATTTATGCTGGTTATGACTGCTGCAATGCCCCATGGGAGTCGTCTGCTCTAACCACCGCTGCTTATGAATTGGATTTCCACCACATTACATCTGCATATAATAGAACAATAACAAGCGGGAACATTAGAGTGAATGTTATATTATGTGATTAGAACGTTTTCATAAGTGATTGCGTGTGTGGCCAGGCTGATGTAATGACTGTGATTGAGTGACTGTGGTGGTCAGTAGGTAAGTTGGGGAACTGTGTGACAGAGTGATATGCCTGCAGACTCTAAAGGATGGATGAATGGGTGGGGGGGGTAAACTCATACAGTATGGGGTCGTTGTGGGCAGAGATGGATGGGACTGTATGGGAGCGCCATGGGCGGAGGTGTTTCTTTGAGATTGTGGGGGGATCGGAATGGGAGGGTGGGGAGAAGGATCCCCGCCCCGAAGGAGTGAATACAGATTGTCCCTGCAGTTAACCAACCAACCTCACTTCCTCCATCCCTACCAACTTCCATTGGGACAGAGGCAGCCATTCATCTATAAAGTCGAAATAGGGACAGAAATGGCCACTCCATTCTGCTTTGGTAGTGACAGCTGTTATGGTGCTATAGCATCCTGTCTGGCTGACCTTGAGTTATTCCCAATGCCATCTCTGAGGGTGAAGTGTGTTACCAAGGACAGGTTGACAGAGGTTCATTCTATAGGGAGTTTGTGAGGTGTTTGTTTACACTCTGTTTAACCTTCAGTACAATGTTGTAGCCAGGCCCTACAATTACACAATAGAAATATATATTTTTGACAGTGCTAAGGGATGTGAGGACAAGCTAAGTGAGAAGAGAACAGATGGTGCACTCTTCTGAGTCAAATGCAGCATGTCTTTTAAAAAAGATGCTTCTTGTTCTCCTTCAGGGCAGTGCAGACTGCAAAATATGTAACTCTTTTTTTTTAATAGACAGGGGTTGATTGGACACTAAACACTGTAGGGTGCCTTGCTGTAACTACAGGGGTCCTCAGGAGCAGTCCAGTTTGGTCTGAACAGGGGCCGCATGACATAGTCTGTTAAGGGCTGCCCTGGCTATAGAGGAAATTACACATCGACCGAGCGGCCCTTTTTAAATAGCAGACAAACGCTCCCGGAATTAGTGCTGGGTCACTGAGACGCCCCAAACTAGGTGACAAATCTGTTGATGTGCCCTTGAGCAAGGCATTTAACTCCAATTGCTCCTGTAAATCGCTCTGGATTAGTTTTAGGAATGAGAGAGGGTTGCTCCTCAGAATCCAAATGTTGTGTCATGTTGTTGGCATCTGGGGTTGGATATTGAAGTTACTTGGGCCCCTCATGATGTGGTGTTTTGGGAATTAACTGGCAATTGCAAATGCTTGGATTCTTTAATCCTCGGGGTAATCCGCCCAGAGTGATATTGAAATGTAATCGTCATTTCTCTCCCTCTAAAGCTTTTAGGATCTATTTATTGCCCCAACAACAGGACGTAAACACCAATCTCCTATTAGGAACATATTGGCACTTATGGAGGGATATAAACTAGTCTTTAGCAAAATTGAACTGGGACCAGTTGGTACAGTTGAAGTCGGAAGTTTACATACACCTTAGTCAAAAAAACATTTAAACTCAGTCTTTCACAATTCCTGACATTTAATCCTGGTAAAACTTCCCTGTCATAGGTCAGTTAGGATCAGTAGAGAGAGTGATGTATTTCAGCTTTTATTTATTTCATCACATTCCCATTGTGTCAGAAGTTTACATACACTCAATTAGTATTTGGCCTTAAATTGTTGAACTTGGGTCAAACGTTTCGGGGTAGCCTTCCACAAGCTTCCCACAATAAGTTGGGTGAATTTTGGCCTATTCCTCCTGACAGAGCTGGTGTAACTGAGTCAGGTTTATAGGCCTCCTTGCTCGCACACGCTTTTTCAGTTCTGCCCACACATTTTCTATAGGATTGAGGTCAGGGCTTTGTGATGGCCACTCCAATACCTTGACATTGTTGTCCTTAAGCCATTTTGCCACAACTTTGGAAGTGTGCTTGGCGTCATTATCCATTTGGAAGACCCATTTGCGACCAAGCTTTATCTTCCTGACTGATGTCTTGAGATGTTGCATCATTATATCCACATCATTTTTCTTTCTCATGATGCCATCTATTTTGTGAAGTGCACCAGTCCCTCCTGCAGCAAAGCACCCCCACAACGTGATGCTGCCACCCCGTGCTTCACGGTTGGGATGGTGTTCTTCGGCTTGCAAGCTTCCCCCTTTTTCCTCCAAACATAACGATGGTCATTATGGCCAAACAGTTTTATTTTTGTTTCATCAGACCAGAGGACATTTTTCCAAAAAGTACGATCTTTGTCCCCATGTGCATTTGCAAACCGTAGTCTGGCATTTTAATGGCAGTTTTGGAGCAGTGGCTTCTTCCTTGCTGAGCGGCCTTTCAGGTTATGTCAATATCGGACTCATTTTACTGTGGGTATAGAAACTTTTGTACCTGTTTCCTCCAGCATCTTCACAAGGTCCTTTGCTGTTGTTCTGGAATTGATTTGCACTTTTCGCACCAAAGTACTTTCATCTCTAGGAGACAGAACACATCTCCTTCCTGAGTGGTATGACGGCTGCGTGGTCCCATGGTGTTTATACTTGCGTACTATTATTTGTACAGATGAACGTGGTACCTTCAGGCATTTGGAAATTTCTCCCAAGGACGAACCAGAGGTCTTGGCTGATTTCTTTTGATTTTCCTATGATGTCAAGCAAAGAGGCACTGAGTTTGAAGGTAAGCCTTGAAATACATCCACAGGTTCACCTCCAATTGACTCAAAATGTCAATTAGGCTCTCAGAAGCTGCTAAAGCCATAACATCATTGTCTGGAATTTTCCAAGCTGTTTAAAGGCACAGTCAACTTAGTGTATGTAGCCTTCTGACCCACTGGAACTGTGATACAGTGAATTATAAGTGAAATAATCAGTTTGTAAATAATTGTTGGAAAAATGACTTGTGTCATGCACAGAGTAGATGTCCTAACCGACTTGCCAAAACTATAGTTTGTTAACAAGACATTTGTGGAGTGGTTGAAAAATGAGATTTAATGACTCCAAGTGTTTGTAAACTCACTTCTTGAGTCTTGATATATTCTTGGACGGATGTTCTGATCTAAAGTCAAGCCTTATGGGTGTCCGGAAAGACAGGTAGCTAGCTATAAATGACAGCATAGCTGGCAAGTCGCATTCAAGGAACAGAATCACACACCAGTGACCCCTGTGACAAACACCAGATAGCCACACACACATACACGCGCACACACATACTGCTTGACTTTATTAATACCACCAGGCCTACATAGTGAATCCTGGACTGGCCCTAGTCCACAACCATCGTGACACGGCACAAATTCTGACATCCAGTACTGCCTTTGGTATTTCAGTCTGTACCTCCCTCGAGAGTGTGTGTGTATATTTGTGAGAGAGGAGAACACGGTTTCACAGCCAAGACAAGGAGAGGGAGATTGGGAGAGGGGAAAGGGACCCTGTTAGGTTATGGACCTGGAGGTACACCCAGTCCCTTCTCTTTCCTTTATCTCTAGCGTTTCGATCCTCCATTTTGTTTTGAGGCTGACCTATCTTCTTGTACGTGTCTACTTCTCTTCTTCCTCAGAATGGGCTCAACGCGTTGCACCTGGCAGCTAAGGAGGGCCACGTGGAGCTGGTCCAGGAGCTGCTGGAGAGAGGCTCAGCTGTGGACTCGGCCACCAAGGTGGGTTCCCTTACCGCACTACCGTATGTGGCGCTAGCACAGTGGGATAGAATCAAATTAGGAAGAGCTACAGCACATGAGCTACGTCCATCCACGTCCGCTGTAGGTAGACTACTCATTTTATCCACAACTGGGTAAAGGCTTGTTAGGAGCTTGCATGCTGGTCAAGTGTTAAGATTATATTTCTCTTAGCTGCTTTGGACTTTTGGATTACAAATAAAGATAGCTAGAAATATCATAATCAAATGAGCTGTCAAAAGAAAGTGTTCCAAAGATCTTGGACGATAACACATTTTGTTTTTCTTCCGTTGTGAAATCTGATGCGCTGTTTTACACTGAAAAGCAATTGTGCTTTGGTTTGTTTTGGCTTGATGTTGTACTTTACAACGGAGGTAAAATATTTTAAACGACACAAAAACGGGATGCATTTCTCTGAAAAGTCTGCTCGTTCAAGGTATCAGTCTCCAAAATAAGGGCCCTAAACGTGGTTCAAGTGTCACACACAGGGGTTAACCAGGTCAGTGTCGTCAAACAACTCTTGCCCTACATTAACCTGACTCTTAACCTTTTCAACAGTGAGATAACACGACCATACCCAGGGCAGACAGCCATATCCATAACCAGCACCCAATGGACTGCGCTGCACTGCAACCTATCGCCGTCACATGACTGTGCAGTCTAGCTTCAGAGCACTAGGGTGTAGCAGGCAGGAAAAGGGATGCAGCTAGTTTCTTTGAACATGGAGGCAGTTATGCCAAGCTGTGAACATGGAGAAGGTCTATTCCTTCTGAGCAGCATGTTTAGGGTGTCGTTTGACTTGTTACAGATGTAGGACCTTAATTTGATCACTCTTTCCTGCAATGTGGGACATTTCAAACGTGTAGTGTTTTTTGAGGTTTAAAACGATAAGTCTTGTGTTTTCTAGCATATTTAATTGTGTTTACTGTACATGACTCATTTAAATGTGTATTTTGACAACAGAACATCCCAAACTTTTTAAAAACAGATTTCCACTCTGAAACAGGAGCCTCTTGACTTGATTTCTTGTTCAACATGGCCTAATTAAAAGCATTGAGGGTTTAAGGCTCTCTATGAGTGGTAAAGCTTCATTATTTCTAGCTGTCTGTGTCACAGCATCATTAGGAGTGCACCTCAGAAAGGCCCCCTTATCTCCATCACTGAGCCATAGGTGTCTGTGGATATGCTTGTTTGGGGTGTCACATCTTTAATCAGTGATGGAGAGAATTAATGAAGAGAAAAAAATGATAGGAGTGCCTGTAGACAATGAGATGGCGGAGATGGCGGTGATGACTGTGTGTGTGTGTGTGTGTGTGTGTGTGTGTGTGTGTGTGTGTGTGTGTGTGTGTGTGTGTGTGTGTGTGTGTGTGTGTGTGTGTGTGTGTGTGTGTGTGTGTGTGTGTGTGTGTGTCAAATATTTGATACTACTGTAATAGTAATAGTAATACAATTTGTATGCTTTTTTGTCAAAGCTGAAATACAGGACAAAGTCGTTTTTGTCATTTCTATTTATGTCTGAAATGACAGTTGATGTCATTACTGTATGTTATCCATCCTCTTTGTAAGACAGAGTTGAAAGTGAACCCCTTGTTTTGTGTATTGATTGACACAGTTCGCCTTGTTCTCTATAATGGTGTAATATGTGTCTTTCTGTGTTCTTCCATCCCAGAAAGGGAACACAGCCCTCCACATTGCCTCTCTGGCCGGACAGGCCGAGGTGGTGAAGATACTGGTGAAGCGCGGCGCAGAAATCAACTCTCAGTCTCAGGTAAGAGATTTGTATTTTGTATTTAACCTGTATTTAACTAGGCAAGTCAGTTAAGAACATATATACAATTATGACATACCCCGGCCAAACCCCAACCCGGACGATGCTGGGCCAATTGTGCGCCACCCTATGGGACTCCCAATCAAGGCCAGTTGTGATACAGCCTGGAATTGAACCAGGGTCTGTATTGACGCCTCTAGCACTGAAATGCAGTGCCTTAGCCCGTTGCACCACTTGGGAGCCCTCAACAGTAGCATGGCAGCAGCCATCTTGCTTTCATCTCCTTTCTCTAATGTTGTACTGTTGTGTCTCCAGAATGGCTTCACCCCTCTGTACATGGCTGCTCAGGAGAACCATATGGACGTGGTGCGTTACCTACTGGAGAATGGAGGTAACCAGAGCACCGCTACTGAGGTAGGGAGTGTGTGTGTGTGTGTGTGTATCTTCGTACATGTTTTCAGCAAATGGTTTGAAGTTTTCAGTCTGTGTGAGGATGTGTGCGAACATTGTGTTTCACCAGGCATAGTCCTGACGAAATAAAGCTTGGTCTGTTTTATACCTCGTTGGTCTGTGGCTATGGATAACCTCCTACCTCCCCTCTCTCCTTCCCTCCACCAGGATGGCTTCACCCCACTGGCCATCGCGCTGCAGCAGGGCCACAACCAGGTGGTGTCTGTCCTGCTGGAGAACGACACCAAGGGCAAGGTGCGGCTGCCCGCCCTGCACATCGCCGCCCGCAAGGACGACACCAAGTCTGCCGCGCTGCTCCTCCAGAACGACCACAACGCCGACGTGCAGTCCAAGGTACGGCCGGAGGGAAGGGATTACCGGTTAGAACGCGCATCTACGTTATTGGGTTAGCATGTCTCTGTGGTGCTACGACCATGGGTCGTCAGTGGGTCAAGCCCGACGTGCAGTAGGACTGCAAGGAAATAGAATACAGGGTTCTTGTTACAGTTTTGTTTGTCAGTGCTTTGTGGTGTATTTCTAGTATCAATACGAACAAGTTTCAATGAAAAAAGGGTGTAATGAGAGTGTGTCGACGTACATTAGCCCTTGTTCATCTGTCTCTGGTGTGTACCTGTAGCTGTCTCTCTCGGTCTGTCCATCGCTCTCTCTCCTTCTGTGTTCTGTGTCTGTGCACCTGCCACTAGTTCATTGGTCCTGCCACTAACCGGGTCTCTCTCTCTCTTCCCGTCTTGTCTATTTATCTGATCCACCCCTCCCCCCACCTCCCCCTCCCCCCATCACTTTCAACCGCATCCCCTGTGTTTATGTGTAGCACTGTCCACTGCATGGAGTGTGTGGAATATGCTATTGTCCACAGGTCGTATTGTTGAATGTTGCAATTTGAGGGGTTGCATGCATCCTTGGGTTTCAGGAAAAATGGGTTTTTAGGGGTGTGTGGGCGAGGGGTAAAGGAGATGGGCAGTGGCTAGAGTGAAGTGCAGGTTCTCTTATTTTGAAGGACAGTAAAGCCTATACGGAAATAATATTCCATAGTACGCCGGGGCTATTCAATGAACTGTCCTCAAGGTTTTCACTGTAGCACTGCTGGGTTCTGCAGTTGGTTGAACAGTTATTGTCGTTGATTGGCCAGAGTCCACTCATGTCTGAATCAGTCCTTTTTGATTGATTGATTGATTTGATTTTTGGGTCAAGCAAATTTCCACCATTTAAAAACAAATGAAAGATATAAAGAACCCCAGAGGACAACACATGAAAGCATTTTAAACAGGTTTTTCTAATGTGGTCCTCGGTGTAGGACGATAACAGGAAACAGAATGAGTGAAAACCAGCAGTGCTGCTGTTGTCCACCAGGCATTGAACAGCCCTGCGCTGCAAACACTATGGCATACCAGTTATCATCGGTGTTGTCACTGAACATAACTTCGTCCTCGTATCTGGCCTCATGTTAATGATATTACATAATATAATACAGTGTATGCCAGCGTTTCCCAAACCCGGTCCCCAGGAACCCGAGGGGTACACGTTTAGTTTTTTTGCCCTAACACGATACAGCTGAATCAAATGATCAAAGCTTGATGATTAGTTGATTATTTGAATCAGCTTTGTAGTGCTCCGGCAACAAAAACGAAACGTGTACCCCTCGGGTTCCCGGGGCCCGCGTTTGGGAAACCCTGGTGTGTGCCGACATGAAATGCTGTTTAGGGCTGTTTCCATGACGTACTCTTCACCATGACTCACCAGGGAGACCCAGAGGAGGGTGGATGAAGACTGCAGCATGAAAACACACTCTCACGCACACTTACATGTAGATGTTAAACACAGAGCACTCTCACCAAATACCTCTGAAACGCAGTCCACTTGACGATTACCTGAATTACTTTGGCAATATCCACCATCTCAAAAGCATACTTTAAAATGTGAAAAAGACTATAAATAGGACGGCTCTCTAGTGAGTTTGGCCTTGTGGTACGACATGGCTGCCATACCTCACTGGTGCGTGTGTTGTATTAGAGTGAGTAAGGCCTGCTCATAGAAAATAGTATTATGTACAGTATACATGTATGTCTATGGACTTGCTACTCTCATTGTAAAACATCTCAAGGTCTTTGGATAAAAGATGTGATGAAGCATACGACGAGTTTATTTCCAAATCCCTATATTTCATCAGAAATAGCTTAATTTCACGTGTGTGTAAAATATTACTGTTCTCAGATTTTTTTTTGATTCCCCCGATTTGAGACGTTTTTGTTGTTGTTGTTTGCAAAATGCTAAATATCCGTTGTTTAGCCGTAACGGAATGTTCGTATCCGGTATATTTGACCGTGACATGTGGTTCTCGCCTGCCCATCTTAACACGGATGCACTTACTGTAAGTCACTCTGGATAACAGCGTTTGCTAAATGACTACAGATCTACAGATATCACATTGCTGTATTGATTTTTATTTGAATTTTGTTTTCCTGTTTTAATATTGATGTCACAGATGTATCATTTGTACAGTTCTTTATTAAAAATGTAGTTATTTGTTACATTTGACTGTGTAAAACCTGGCAGTACTTATTTATCTGAAAGTGAGGCGGATATATAGCATTTTGCAATTTATTTATTTTTTACATTTAACAACCCCATGATGTGATTATATAGTGAAAAAACACACCAGTCTCTTTCATAATTTCTTTAAACAATAAAAGCTTATTTCAGAAAATGTATATATGGCGTTTTGGAATTAAACTCTTCATATACAGTCTAGCGATAAAGCTGTTTTTGAAGAGAATCATACCACTCTAGCTACGTTGCCCGTATTTCTTTGTACTGCACAGTCTACCCTGAACTTTGAGCATCTGTATGACTGAGTGTAAAATAACTAAGGTCTTTCCCTTCCTCATCTCTACTGCTTCAGATGATGGTCAATAGGACTACGGAGGTATAACCACTATGTCTAGCACTCAAACCTTCATCATAACCCCATCACCTTTATTGTTTGTCTGTGTGTTCGTTTCAGCACTTTATTTCCCTTACTTCTATAGCATTGGAATGGTGGAAATAGCCCCCGAGTCATTCAGTCCATCACAATCTCTTTATGTTTTTTTGTTATGTTAAGCAGGCCACCTCTCTCAAGTAGCTTTTTTCCGCACATCATGTGCCTTAGCAGTTTGTCTTTCAGTTTGAGAACTGTTATCGGCTCATTTATTTTACTTTGTGCATACTTTCGACATACTTTCGTTTTCATTGGTTGAGTTTCTGGAGTTGTATTGATGCTAACCCCAAGCTCAGAGACTTGATTTATGGTCTTACTGATAATCTCGTAATCACCTATACATTTCACACTAAGATGATATATAGATTTTACATAACGATGGATCATAATTTTTACAGTGTTAAAGGGATACGTCGGGATTTTGGCAATGAGGCCCTTTATCTACTTCCCCAGAGTTAGATGAACTCGTGGACACCATTTTTATGTCTCTGCGTGCAGTTTGAAGGAAGTTTCTCACTCGCGCTAGCACAATTGCTAACTAGCATTAGCGTAACGATTGGAAGTCATATTTATGCCTCTTCCAGTCATTGTGCTAACACTAGTTAGCATTGGCTCGCAAAACTACCTCTAACTTCCTTCTTACTGGAAAACAGAGACATAACAATGGTACCCACAAGTTCATCTGACTCTGGGGAAGTAGATAAAGTGCCTCATTGCCAAAATCCTGAAGTATCCCTTTAATGTTTATATATAGAATGTATATATATTGTGTTGCATGTCATTCATTTATATTGTAGATGCACTATGAACTAAATTGATACTATTTGACAAAGCATAAAACAATGTTATTGATATGAGGTCGGAATTAACACATCTTTACAATTACAAAAGGCTTGAGATCAGATAAAGAAATAGTAATATTATAAGAAATATATCAATGCAAATATATGTACATTATTCGTGCAAACAAGCATGCTTTTGTATAGTATAGTATACTACTGTAATGGCATGATAGAACATCAATCAAAAAGTATCCAGGTGTTTTGCAGATAATTTTCTTGAAGAACAAAAGCACTATATAGCATGATGCATCCCATCTATATTCATTTGCACCATTATCAACTTTAAATGTCATTTTGAATCATTGCGTAGTCACTACAGTTCTTCACACTTCTGTAAATAATGTTTTCACGTTAAATCGCCCCATTACTTTCAGAATGGAAAGGTAAGGCAAGAATTTCACAATACTCCAACCGCAACGGCTCTCTCTCTGATTTCTTATGATTCCTAACATGACAAAATGGCGTACAGTGACATAGTGCACTTTGGTGTTGATAAAAAAAGAATACCGTCATGGTTTTTTGATTTGGTGTCTTTTTTCTCTGTCCTTTAACTGATTTGTTAACTAATACTGTGTGTCAATAGTTTGGTTGATATTAACAGTCTGTGTGAACTGTACGTCCACTTGTTTTTTAATTCCTTCATTTATTTCTTTATTTTTTTAAGTAAATGGAGAAACTATGCAGTTGATTTGGTTCTGACTGTAGGATTACCAGTTGCATGGTAGTGATCTTTCTGCATGGTCTTTCTGAGTGTGTTTGTGTGTATGCCTACAGTACGTAATTTGCGTGTACGTGTGTAATTGAGTCATAATTTTCTGAAACTGAATTTTAAGATTTCTTTCCCTTCATCTCTTTGATTTCCTCCCTCTTCTGAGTTTGGAGCGTTGCTCTTTCACATTTACTCATTTAATTGTATTTTTTCCCTTTGATGATGGTTAATGCGACTGCTGCATGCTGGGATAGTGGAGGTCAAGGGTCAGGGGTCAGGCTTTGGGGGTCATGAATGAGGCTAGTATCTAACCCACTGTCTCTTTCTCCCCTCCCTCTCGCTATGTTCACCCCTGTGTTACAGAGTGGATTCACGCCACTTCATATTGCTGCCCACTATGGAAACGTGAACGTGGCCACACTACTGCTAAATCGTGGGGCAGCTGTGGACTTTACAGCTAGGGTAGGTACCATAGCCCAGGCTGAAACTATTACAACAAACTTCTGATCTGCAGTCAGGTGCGCTACTGTTGTGCAGTGTTGGATTCTGGGTTAAACTTGGAACAATGTTATCCTAGAGACTGGTTTTTACATCAGAAGTTAATGGTTATCTGTAGGAGCCAGGTGGCTTTGGAATGTTCTGGGTGGATGGGAGGAAGTCACAGGATTGCGATAGGGGATACGGGTGGACATTTTTGGATTAGGCAAATGAGGGATTGAGGTCAAGTCAGATCCCCTTAAGGGATAAATTTCAGTTTATTACCCTATTACTTCTTCTTCCTGTCGAACCACAATAGATGAACGGATTGGAGGGAAGGAGGAGGGCCTAAATTGGAGTATATATACTTGTGGTGGTAAAAACATGTTTTGTCTAATGCAGCTGTATTGATCCTCTGGGAAGAATAAACTTGGTTCACCTCTCTAGGGTATGTGGAACGCTAGCGTCCCACCTGGCCAACATCCAGTGAGATTGCAGAGTGCCAAATTCAAATACAGAAATACTCATTATAAAAATTCAGAAAAGATACAACTATTTTACATAGGTTTAAAGATTAACTTCTTTTGAATCCAACCACCGTGTCGCATACCTTACAATTATTTGAGAACATAGCCCAGCAGACAAATCATTACAAACAGTAACCAGACAAGTAGAAGAGTTACACAAGTCAGAAATAGAGATAAAATTAATCACTTACCTTTAATGATCTTCATATGTTTGCACTCAGAAGACATTAATTTTTTCAATAAATGTTCATTTTGTTCGATAAAGTCACTCTTTATATCCAAAAAACACAGTTTTGTTCGCGCGTTTTCTTCAGTAATCCACAGGCTCAAACGCAGTCACAGGCAGACAAACAATCCAAATTGTATCCGTAAAGTTCATAGAAACATGTCAAACGATGTTTATATTCAACCCTCATGTTGTTTTTAGCTTAAACAATCAATAATATTTCAACCGGACAATAACGTCGTCAATATAAAAGGTAAACAAGAAAGGCACTTTCTCGGGTCGTGCACATGAAAAAGCTCTGTGACACGTCAGGGTCCACTCATTCAGACTGCTCTTACTCTCTCATTTTCAGAATACAAGCCTGAAACAATTTCTAAAGACTGTTGACATCTGGTGGAAGGCATAGGAACTGCAATTTGAGTCCTAAGTCAACAACAACAAAAAATTCCTACTTCCTGAATGGATTTTTCTCGGGTTTTCGCCTGCCAAATCAGTTCTGTTATTCTCACAGACAGTTTTGGAAACTTTAGAGTGTTTTCTATCCAAATCTACTAATTATATGCATATCCTATCTTCTGGGCCTGAGTAGAAGGCAGTTTAATTTGGGCATGCTTTTCATCCAAAATTCAAAATGCTGCCCCCTACCATAGAGAAGTTAAGCTTTCATAATGTCCGTAGAGGTTTTTACTCTGAGAATTAGAACCTAACAGCAGCGAGGTCTTGGGATCCATCACGATACCCTCCTTTGTGTTCTTTCCTTTACTGGAAATAGTGCAAAGATTGTAGGTTATAGGAAGGGCTGCCCACACACACTGTGCCAACACAGCACTGAGTCCAAGAACCATAAAACACAGGAGACTTTAGAGCCCATACGCGCACACACACACACACACATATTTTAAGCGAGTAGAGTGAAATGCCCTTTAGGAACCCACAGTCAGCGATTGGGTTGCTTTCTAGGACAATGATACCCTCCGCCTCAGCACTTCCCTTTTCTCGGAATCTTCATGTCCATCTGTGTGGTCCCCATCAGCCACTCAGACAGAGAGAGGAATGAGTCTTAGGAGAATGCCAGTCCTTTTCTTGAAAACAGAACTCAAGGCGAGAGATGGAGAGAGTTGCCTGGCCAAGCTGAAAGATTACTTGAAGGTCACAGACTCAATGCAGTCCTGTTCTGACTGAGCCCTTAGTGTCGACAACTTAAGCACAAATCTACTAACTCAGCAAGGGACTCCACAGTCAGAAACCGTACCTTTTATTTGCAGAAAGGTAACACTCAAAACCACTGTAATTTCTGCTGTGTCATACTTTCTCAGGCACTTTTTCCAGTCACAGTCAACATAACAAGCTGTGTGTCCTGCAGTGCTCTGGACCAGGCTGTGGAAAAAATGCTCAGCTTTCACATTGTCAGGATTTCACAGAAATCAGAGGAGTGGCCGAACGCCAACATAACATGACACATCCTAACAGAAAGAATGAACAGGAGCCATTCATCAGCAGTTCCATTCAATTCAAGCTCTGTTGTCCCAGCAAGGAAATTCATTGAGGTATATTAGAAAGCATGACATCAGTCACTAGACGCCTTGTCCTGAACTACCCCCACTGTCTGTGGAACAACATTGCACGTAATAGAAACTGGTCAAAAGTGGTGCACTGTGTAGGGAATAGGGTGCCATTTGGTCCGCTGACTAGGTTATAACACAGCTCTGTTATTGCCACAGAGTGTGGCACAGTGTGGGTCCGGGTATCACTTATCATGATTATAACTCTATTATTCTAGTAAAGCAGTCTGTCTAATCAGGAAAACATCTGCACCCGGCTGGCAGATTTGATCAAATAATTTAGCCCTGCGTGTGTTTACTAGTAAACAAGCTCCACAACAACAACAACAATAATGCCATAGAAAACCCTAACCTAAGAGATCCCTAACCTGAGAAAACCCTAACCTAAGAAATCCTTAACCTAAGAGAACCTTAACCTAAGAAAACGCTAACCTAAGATTTGAGGTAAACTGGGGATACTGTATGTAGCAACATTACTCGTAATAGAAACGGTATACTGGCCTTGTAACAGCACATGTGTATACAGTAGGATAGGTAGTTATATACCATTAGTTCATTGGTTTATTTAGTTTTAAATGTGTCTTCCATTGTGTTCTATGTATTTCAGAATGGGATCACGCCCCTCCACGTGGCCTCTAAGCGTGGCAACGCTAACATGGTGCGCCTCCTACTGGACAGGGGGTCTCAGATCGACGCCAAGACTAGAGTGAGTCCACACAAACACACATACTCATACATACAGTACACACACACACACACACACACACACACACACACACACACACACACACACACACACACACACACACACACACACACACACACACACACACACACACACACACACACACACACACACACACACACACACACACACACACACACACCGTTTGACCCCCTCACTGTGCACAAGTGTGTGACGCAGTGTCCTTTCTATCAAACTGTCATTGTCCAGTGGAAGTGCTGCAGTCACTTTCCACCAGACTCAGCCGTGTACATCTCCTTCAGCTGCAGCAATGTATCATTGTCTCATTCACAGCCAGTGTGGACGCATTGGGTCGCTGTGTGCTATGTGTGTGTGTGCCTGTGTGTGTGTGTGTTTTAAGTTGATGTACTCTATAAGTAGGTGTACTCACTGTTCATATTGTATGTAGGTGTGGGTGTGTTGATAAGTGTGAGATAGGGAGTGTGTGTGTACTGCATAGGTGTTGGATGTGTGTGTGAGTGAGAGCTGCAGCACTATGTATTTACGGCTAGCTCACTAGAGAACAACTTGTTGAGTCAAAAAGCCCTCCATTTTGACACGCTGTTATTCTTGTGTCCTTGGCCGTTTTGCTGCTCAATCAGCTTACTGCATTAACTTAGGGCAAAAAAATCCCTTCTGACGCAACCACTCTCCCTGCTCTCTCAAATCACTCCGTTACCATACCTCCCTCCTCCCCGAGCCTGACAATCTATCCCTCTTTCATAACAGAAAACATCCTGTTTTTAGTTACGCGGTAGATGTTTATGCGTCCATTGCCAAGGTATTGCATCCTAATATCATTCTAAAGAGTTAAACGAAACATCGTATAAATAAAGAGGATGTGACCAATTTGTAAGTCGCTCTGGATAAGAGCGTCTGCTAAATGACTTAAATGTAAATGTAAATGTAATTAGACCCTAACGTAACGAAAACGTCCACTCGGCGTTAGATAACGGTACAGTTCCTGGTCAGGGCAGGACAGTGCCTGTTTAGACTGTTACCATTCTATTAGCTGTGTGTTATATCCATATCATTTGTATTGTCCAGAGTTAATGTTGATATAATATAATATAGGTGGCTACGTCTTAATTCTGCAATGGCACCCTATTCCCTATATAAGTGCACTACTTGTGACCAGTGCACAATTTATTTCTATTTCTTTTACCAGAACCCTATGTAGGGAAATAGGGTGCCATTTGGTACGCTGACTAGGTTATAACACAGCTCTGTTATTGCCACAGACGGGTCAGTGTGGGTCCGGGTATCAGTTATCACGATTATAACTCTATTAGTCTAGTAAAGCAGTCTGTCTAATCAGGAAAACATCTGTACCGGCTGGCAGATTTGCTAAAAATAATAAAGCCCCGCGTGTGTTTAGTGGGAAACGAGCTCCACAACAAAAACAACACGAGTGCCCTAGAAAACCCTAACAGCGGGGCCATCCTTATGTTTTCTTCGTGCATTTTATTACACAAGCAGAGTTACTGTATTTTTTTGTTTTGCCTGTGTCAGTTTGATCTCTGCTGTGTGTGTGTGTGTGTGTGTGTGTGTGTGTGTGTGTGTGTGTGTGTGTGTGTGTGTGTGTGTGTGTGTGTGTGTGTGTGTGTGTGTGTGTGTGTGTGTGTGTGTGTGTGTGTGTGTGTGTGTGTGTGTGTGTGTGTGTGTGGCAGAGAGTGGTGAGGTTAACATGCCACTGAAGCAAAGGTCAAGGAAATTTCAGCCGCCATGTTTCAATACGTGTCTCTACAAGCAACTGTATGCGTCCATTGTTTGACACGGGAATTTGAACTTAACAAAGCCTTTCGTCCACTGATAATCAATGTACTCAGATACTCAGGGGTCATAGCCACAGATAATCTCCCAATAAATCACACACAACAAAAAAAAAATGCAAAAATAAATAAATACTGTACCTTTATTCATGCGAGTTTGGGGGTCGTTTTGTGAGTGTGTGCGTGTTCATGCGTTATGGGGTTATTGGTGTATAAATATATATGTCTGTGTGTGTGTGTGTATTTGACCATCTGTGTGTGTGTTCTCTGCAGGACGGCCTCACACCTCTACACTGCGCGGCCAGGAGTGGACATGACCCTGCAGTGGAGCTCCTGCTGGAGAGAGGAGCACCCATGCTGGCCAGGACCAAGGTACACACACACACACACACACACACACACACACACACACACACACACACACACACACACACACACACACACACACACACACACACACACACACACACACACACTCATAACACCCAGTCCCCCGTGGTTATATCCGCGGGTTGAATAAAGAGAAAACAATGCATCAAAAAAGTATCATTCTTGTGTAATTCATATCTATAGGCTACATTTAGGTTTTTCTTTCATCATTTTGATCTGCCTTTAGTTCGTAGCCTAAACCGAAGCAGAAACAGTTCATGTCGATCCACTGAGGCAAAAAAAAGGACAATGTCAGAGTTGAATTCAATAAGAGAAGAACTGTGAATGAATAGAAGGAGGGCCAGAACAGTATTCTAATGTTTGGGAAAAGATTTCCTGAAGTGTTAAAAGAGGATGATAGCAGTGTTCTGATTGTGAGGCGATATACAAATTTGACAACAAGACGGGGACTTCAAAATGGTACGTCAAGGGAACTGTACTATTCAGATGGATTATATGGACTAGTAACCTAACTGAAGTCTGGACAGTGGCTGTAGGTCTATAACCTCTCACTGAGCCGTATATCATTTTAACTCCTCCAGAATGAAGCATTTCTTGCTGTAAAATTATACATAAAATGTCAATGTTTACCCCGGGGACAGGAGTGGGGAAATATTATTGATTTCTTTCAGCATCTTGAGAGAATGAATGAATGAATTAACCATCTGTAAAGGTGGCGGTGCTCTCTTTATCAGCATCATTAAAGCTGATAGTATTTCAACCACATAAAATATGCATCGTAGTCGAACTGAACTCTGAACAAAAAAACATGTTGGGTTGTTTTAACAGCTTTTCATTTCCTTAAAATCGGTCAAACTGATGTAATTTGGAAATGTTGCACTGAAAAACTTTCCCATTTATTTTTTGTTATTGCATTTGCTCCCCGGTCCCTAAAAGTTTTTGCTGCGCGGGCCTCCGATTTTCACTTTATCACTTCTAGTCGGGCGAATGGGTTATTAGCAATTATGGGCGGGTGCGGGTGAACAAACAGCTGACCCATGTATCACTAACACACACCCTCTCTCTGACCATCTTCTCTATCTCTCTCTCTCTTTCTCTCTCTCTCTGTAGAACGGTCTGTCTCCTCTCCACATGTCAGCTCAAGGCGACCATGTTGAGTGTGTCAAGCACCTGCTGCAGCACAAGGCGCCTGTTGATGATGTCACACTGGACTACCTGACGGCGCTGCACGTCGCCGCCCACTGCGGTCACTACAGAGTCACCAAGCTGCTGCTGGACAAGAGGGCAAACCCCAATGCTAGAGCACTGGTAATACTCACACTCCTATTACCACTAATACAATGACTTCCAATACTCTAGGCCTCTATAAGCTATGTATACAAAAGTATGTGGACACCCCTTCAAATGATTGGATTCGGCTATCTGACAGGTGTATAAAATCGAACACACAGCCATGCAATCTCTATATTTGTGTCCTATAATCTCTACATTTGTGTCCTGCTAGAGCTGCCCCAGTCAACTGTAAGTGCTGTTAATGTTAAGAGGGAACGTCTAGGAGCAACAACGGCTCAGCCACGAAGTGGTAGGCCACACAAGCTCACAGAATGGAAACGCAGAGTGCTGAAGTGCTACAGTTAGGCCGTAGCTTAGGCTACGAACTAACGGCAGATAAAAACCGTCTGTCCTTGGTTGCAACACTCACTACCGAGTTCCATAATGACTCTGGATGCAACGTGAGCACAAGAACTGATCGTCGGGAGCAACATGAAATGGAGTTTCCATGGCCGAGCAGCCGCACACAAGTCTAAGATCACCATGATCAATGCCAAGCGTCGGCTGGAGTGGTGTAAAGCTTGCCGCCATTGGAGTCTGCATCAGTGGAAATGCGTTATCTGGAGTGATGAAACACACTTCACCATCTGGCAGTCCGACGGATAAATCTGGGTTTGGCAGATGCCAGGAAAACGCTACCTGCCCCAATGCATAGTGCCAACTGAAAAGTTTGGCGTAGTAGGAATAATGGTCTGAGGTTGTTGTTCATGGTTCAGACTAGGCCCTTTAGTTCCTGTGAAGTGAAATCTTAATGCTACAGGTATACAATCACATTCTAGACGATTCTGTGCTTCCAGCTTTGTGGCAACAGTTTGGGGAAGGTCCTTTCCTGTTTCAGCATGACAATGCCCTGTGCACAAAGCGAGGTCCATACAGAAATGGTTTGCCGAGATCGGTGTGGAAGAACTTGACTGGTCTGCACAGAGCCCTGACCTCAACCCCATCGGACACCTTTGGGATTGAATTGGAACGCCATCTGCGAGCCAGGCCTAATCATCCAACATCTGTGCCCAACCTCACTAATGTGTCTTGTGGCTGAATGGAAGCAGGTCCCCTCAACAATGTTCCAACATCTAGTAGAAAGCCTTCCCAGAAAGAGTGGAGACTTTTATAGAAGAAACTCCGTATTCATGCCCATGATTTTGGAACGAGTTATTAGACGAGCAGGTGTCCACGTACTTTTGGTCATGTCTCAGAGACAGAACTTGGTGAAACAAAGTTTTGAGCGAAAATAAGATGGCCTCTCCTATCTGTCTCAACCATGTCAACAATGTCCCTACATGTATATGCCGCCTGTACTGTAGGTGTGTTTTCATTCATTCTGTGTCTGGGGTGTGTGTCTGTCAGAATGGCTTCACCCCGCTGCACATTGCCTGTAAGAAGAATAGAGTGAAGGTGATGGAGCTGCTGGTCAAGTATGGAGCTTTCATCCAGGCCATCACAGAGGTAGGACACTAGCCTTCAAAATGTACACAGTTACATCCTAATACACGATTACACGTGTACTATTAGATAATGCACGAATTAGCCTCCGCAATATACACAGGAATGCAACCCCACACCGCTTAAACCTTCAATATGGTGGACTTAAAGGTAGACTCGGCGAAATGACGTTGCCACGAGCAGCACCGGAGATATTGAGATGAGCGAGATGCAACACCTTGCTCTCACACTGCCACACACAGTATCTGCGCATGTGCACGGGTTCGCTTCAACCTGTTGTAATGCGGTCTCCAGGGCGACTGCGGGAGAAGTTGAGCCTTGCGCTTCAACGCTCTTAGTTGTTGTGGAAATTGACCCGCTATGCGCTATTACTTTCTGCATCTACGTCATACCGCTGAGTCTACCTTTAACATAACATCTGCCCATTTACACATAGACTTGGTTACACTAGTCTCATCAGCTTATATGTTTTCACCAGACCTGCCTTCAAACGCATAAGCAGTGCAGAATGTATGCAAAGATGAAACGTTTCCTGATTTGATCTCTCTCCGTCGCCCTCTTCCTTTCTCTCTTTAAGTCTGGCCTGACTCCCATCCACGTCGCAGCCTTCATGGGTCACCTCAACATTGTCCTGCTGCTGCTACAGAACGGCGCCTCGCCTGACGTCTGCAACATTGTGAGTGACGGGGGGGGGGTCGGGGGTCACTGTTTGTTTTTTACGCTGTCGCCGGTGTGCGTCTTTCCACGCTGCCATTTGGCGCGTATGTCTGCGTTTCTGCTGACTCGTACGTGTGTGTTGTGTGCAGCGCGGGGAGACGGCCCTACACATGGCAGCCAGGGCAGGACAGGTGGAGGCGGTTCGCTGCCTGCTGAGGAACGGCGCCCTGGTGGACGCCAGAGCCAGGGTAACGCATTTAACAGCGCCATTTACCATAAAGTATTAGGCTGTTATCATCCGTGTTCAACTCTTCAAAGAAACCATCCAAAAAGTACCAATATCGTCCACAAAAACACAATTAAACAGGGCTGTAGAATTAAACGTTGCAGCACTTGAACTCTGCCCATTCATTTTATGTACTGTCAAAGTCACATCACCCATAACCTCCGTCTCTAATAAAACTCATTCTCTGCCCACTATAACCTCCATGTCTCTACCCCTGCAGGAGGACCAGACTCCCCTCCACATCGCGTCTCGCCTGGGGAAGACTGAGATAGTTCAGCTGCTACTGCAGCATATGGCCCACCCTGACGCCTCCACGACTAACGGATACACACCCTTACACATCTCAGCCAGGGAGGGACAGGTGGACGTGGCTTCAGTGCTGCTGGAGGCGGGCGCCTCACACTCACTGGCTACCAAGGTAGGTGGAGAGCACAACACACTCACACACGCCTACATTTCACCTGCCTACGCTCAAACACACATGCTCACATGCACAATGCACACTTGTACATCTTGGTGCTATTTTCGTGAGGATTTTTTTTTTTAAACGGAAGAAATATACCCCCTTCTTTCCTTGTGGATTTTATACTAAATATCTATTGATTCACTGTATGGCATGTTTCACAGGCGCCCACTATGGGGGCCACTGTCAGTATGAACTTCTTTAATGTGGTTTAATCAATGAAGGGTTAATGATGCTTTGGAGAACATCTGGGCCCTTCTAAATTTTGCAAGAGGACATTGATGTTGTCATTGAATGATAATCAATGTGCATTGACGCAACAACATATCAGTGCTAATTTATTCATATGCTCTGGGCTCTGAATAAAAGCAGTAAAACCTCATGATGGAGGTGCTCTCTCTTTCTTTCTGTCTTTCTTTCTTTCTCTCTCTACCTTCCCCCTCTTCTCCTTGTCTCGTGGGGGGAAATGGGCGAGGCACTGTTAGCGTGACAAAGAGGACAGCGGATGCTCATTGAACATCGTCCTAGCCTAGGCAATCCCCTCTCTGCCTCTGTCCCCAATCACGTATATTTCATCTATTGGATCACATTTTATAAATTCTAATCTTTATCTCCGGTTTTTCACGAGAGCCTCAAACATTACCGTCATTAGCGCCTCTCATTCTCTTCTCATCGACACATTGTGTCTACTCGGATGTGCATTACATCAGAAATGAACCAGAGTTACACAGACAAAGGATTCCCTCCCTTCATGGGCTGGGTCGTAAACACTGTGGTCATGTGACATGGGAGAGCACCGTTGTCCTATCACAACAGCCCTGGTCTCCTGTCAATGTGACAATGGGTAAAGAGCACCACCTGGTGGCTACATTGGGACTAGTTATTACTTGTAAGAGGGAGATGAATGTTTTGCGCTGCACATTGGATTTTGAGTATTAACTATGATTGCATCAGCAGTGTGGGTGTAGAGAGAATGGTTCTTATTGTGCGTCTTATTAAATTGCGTTACGTTTGGTTCACATACATCATTTAGTTGGACATTCATTTTAGACCCATTTGGAAATGAGGCTGTAATGAAATTATTGCTTTTTTATATATTTCATGAGCATTGCGCATTTCTGAAGATCTAGTTAGTGCTTGTAACAAACATTATTAAATGGTCATCTGTATGTTGTCTCCATACAGAAAGGATTCACTCCGCTGCATGTTGCGTCCAAGTACGGAAGCCTGGATGTGACCAAACTTCTCCTGCAGAAAAGAGCCCCTCCCGATTCTGCTGGGAAGGTAAGCATCATTACCATAACTCAAACCCTAAATCATAGTATATCTCTACATGTTATAGAGGGAAAATATAACTACACAATAAAAGTACATTTCTCACCAGGTGTGTTATATTTCCACGATTTCGATTCAGATAATTCATTGACCTTGAAGGACTGTTATGGGATAAAGAATAGTCTATATCAAAGCTTTATCTGGCAAAATATATTTTTTTAAGTCTGTTCGCATTTCTGTGTTGAGGCTATGTTGTCAGCGAGACTACCGGTGAGCATAGTTTGACCAAATCAACTTTCCGTTTGATTAACTACTGTTTTTTCCTCTACTTTTAGGAAAGACATAACATATATAATTTTTCTTCTTATTCTTTTTGAATAAGGACCCGCCCAGCGAGCCTCCTGCTGCTTGCTCTTTAATAGAAGTCTAATTCTCAATAACATGCTGTAATAGTACCCCGGTAACACAGCTCATCATATGTGTGTGTGTGTTGACTAGCTAGCATTAATAGCTGCTTGCTCTGCTAACCAGCCTGGTTTAATCCAATACAGAATGGCCTCACGCCTCTCCATGTCGCTGCGCATTACGATAATCAGAAGGTGGCGCTCCTGCTTTTGGACAAAGGGGCCTCCCCCCACGCCACGGCCAAGGTGAGACCTCCCGTCACTCAGACCCCCCCCACCCCCCACCCCCGGTCACTGTCCTCACAGGTGGGAGGACAGACGTCAGTCGGCCTTAGGGTGGACGGTCGAACGTCATTTTGAAGCTGTGTGTGTACGCGTGTGGACATCTTTTGGGGTATCTGTACAACTGAATTGATGTTCTCTCGACCTCCCTCTCTCCTCCAGAATGGCTACACTCCCCTCCACATTGCGGCGAAGAAGAACCAGATGGACATAGCAGTGGTGCTGCTGCAGTACGGGGCCGAGACCAACATCCTGACCAAGCAGGGGGTCACCCCCTACACCTGGCCTCACAGGAGGGACACCCTGACATGGCCGCCCTGCTCATGGAGAAGGGGACTCAAGTCAACGTCCCCACCAAGGTAGGCCTACCTCTTCCCATCCCTCTCGGTTTTAAACTGCTTATGTCATGTGGCCGCGGCCTGAACTTGTTTACATACCCTACATTACTCATCTCATATGTATGTACTGTACTCAATACCATCTACTGTATCTTGACTATACCGTTCTGTACCATCACTCATTCATATCTTTATGTGCATATTCTTTTTGTGCATAGGCCTTCGTACTCCAGTCACAGACACTTTTCTGAGACGTGGTGTCTCACTGCTTCTAAGGGGTTCAAAATGAACAGGGCCTCTGATGTCAGTCTTTCAGTCCACTCTGTCATGTGCTCTCATTCCTTTCAAGTCTCCCTTTTAAAGTACCCCAGTGAATAGAGTTACACGCGCAGGAAAGGCTTAATCCTATCAGGTGTCGTTAGCTTGGACTATATTTGATTCATCGATATCTTTGTGACATTTTGCAAGGAAATAGGAGTTACCCACACAGCTCTCAAGCTAGTATCCAGCCTTCGGTTCTGATTTCAGAGCTGTAGCGTGGCATGTGTGAATGTAGCAGGAATTAATTTGAGAGAAGGGGAGAGTGTAGTTTCACGGCTATTTTAGGAAGAGTGTGAGACTGCTTGTGCCCTGAGCTGTTTAGGGCCGAGTCAGAGAGCGGGAGGTGGGAGGTTGAAAAAACGCCGTGACGACCATGGATGTCTGCCCACACGTGTCACACCGAAGGCCCTGCCTGCGGGCATGCATGCCCCTACACACACTTACAGTACACTTTTTTAAATTTATTTTTTGATAATATGTTTATTATTTTCCAGTAAAAAATCTAATAAAAAAGACAGCAATACAAACAATGACATTCATTGTACTGTTGAATGGGATGGCCAATTTAAAGGACAAAACCAAACTTAACTCACACATACACAAAATAAAACTAAATCCTATTAGGTGGTACATGTATAAGAAGACAGCATATAGTCATTACCAGCAGTGTAGTTAAGCCAAAAATACACATTGAGTGGAGTACAGCTCAGAGTAGCAGCAGATCGTCAACCCAGTTATGAAGCGGGACCATTTATCCAGTATCGGCTGACATATTTTGTAAAACAATGGACTTCTATTGGAGGTATTGTATCGAATCTTTTCCACATGTATTACATTCCCGAAATCCCGTAACCACATTTCAAAGGTAGGTACAGTCTCCAATTTCCAAAATTGCAATATGAGCCTTTTGGCTAATAGAGTACAAAGAGAGACAGCTTTCCCTTCCTGGTTATTCCCATCAACTGTGCCAAACAGAGCGATCAATGGGTCTGGGGCTAGAACTCTATCAAAGGCTCTAGATAAGTCATCAAAAATGAGAGCCCAGTAAGCACGTAACTTAGGCCATGTCCAGAATAAGTGGGTCAACGTCCCCTCAATCTGCTTGCACCTCTCACACAGTGGTGAGGTCTCCGGGAATATTTTATGCAGTTTTACTTTTGAGTAATGTAACCTGTGTATCACCTTAAACTGTACAAGGTTGTGTCTGGCTTTCCCTGAACTGTGGTTTATATTCCTGAGAGCTTCTACCCAGTCCTCATCTGAGATTTCTGACCCAAGTTCTTGTTCCCAAGCCCTTTTAATAGTGTCTGTGGATACCTCTATGTGGGCCTGTAGCACATCATACAGTCTATAGAGACTGACCCTTTTTGAATGGGGTTTGACAAGGATCAAGCTAATGTAGGACTATTTGGCTTAATGCCATACTGTGGAATATGTGTCCTTACGAAATTCCTGATTTGGAGGTATCTGAGAAAATGTGTTGTTGGCATGTTTATCTTTCCCTGTAATTGTTGAAATGAAGCTAACTGACCATCTATGTATAGATGACCAATTGTTGTGAGCCCCTTCTCCCTCCACTGTGAAAACACCACATCATCCAATGCGGGGTGGAAAGCATGATTCAGGCAAATCAGGCTGTCAATGTATACAGTGGGTATGTTAAGAAAATACCTCATCTGTTTCCAGATCCTAAGCGTATGACAAATGACTGGGTTAGAGTCATAAGTGTCTTTTTTCACATATGATAGGCTTGTACACTCTTAGAAAAAAGGGTTCTTCGGCTGTCCACATAGGATAACCTCGCCTGTCACTCAAAAACTCCTCCCTTTTTGTTTCCAGGTAGAACCCTTTTGGGTTCCATATAGAATCCCCTGTGGAGAGGGTTCTACATGGAAGCCAAAACAGTTCTACTTGGAACCAAAAGGGTTCTACCTGGAACCAAAACGGTTCTCCTATGGATTCTAGGTAGCACCTTTTTTTCTAAGTGTGTAGGCATGCACATACTATAAATACATACGCATATGAATACAGTTCATGCATACAATTGCATGTACACACATGCGTGCGCACACACGCACTTTACAGTCCCCCACCCACCCACCCACCCACACACACACACACACACTTTACAGTCCCCCACCCACCCACACACACGCACATTACAGTCCCCCACCCACCCACACACACACTTTGTCTTTTAAATTTAGAGCAGGCAAGCAAGGCCACAGGGCTTCGTCTCCAGCCAAGCAGAAACCCAGATATATTCCTCCTTTAAACATTTTACAAACTACTCAGTCTTCACCCAGCTCCATCAGTCAACCCCAGACAGACCCAGACACGCACTGGTTGAATCAACCTTGTTTCCATTTCATTTCAATGGAATGACGTTGAACCAATGTGGAATAGACGTCAAATTGACATGGTTGAAGACATATCACTGTTTTCCATGACCTTGTCTGCCTTGTCTCCGGGGTGCAAGAACATGCACTCTGCATGAGAAGACCCTAAATACCCAGTCACCCCACCCCCCACACCCCTGTGTGTCAACACATTATTTCCTGTCCTGTAAAAGTCGCATGTCACTCAAAAACCTTCTCCTTTAATATTTAGGGGAAACCACATGACCTGCCCAGGTGAAACTACTGTCCATAGGTACACAGTAGGCTGATTCATTCATGGAGAGAGGTGGTGAGTAACAAACATTGTTGTTTGTGTTCCTTCAGAGTGGCCTCACCCCACTCCATCTGGCTGCCCAGGAGGACAAGGTGGCTGTGGGTGAGATACTGGCTAAACATGGAGCCAACCTGGACCAGCAAACTAAGGTATGGCATATATTCATTTAATTTGAGCATTGACTGACCATTGTACTGGAATAAATCAAATCAAATCTAATTGTATTTGTCACACAAACACATGGTTAGCAGATGTTAATGCGAGTGTAGCGAAATGCTTGTGAACATAGTGATAATATACAATATTTCTCCCATATACTGTACTTCAATATGCCAATGAATATCTGTTTCTCTTTTCATGATGTTCGTAGTAGATGTTTTGATACTATGATTTACCATTATCGTTCCAGTTGGGTTACACTCCTCTGATCGTAGCGTGTCACTATGGCAATGCCAAGATGGTCAACTTCCTCTTACAGAATGGTGCTAGTGTCAATGCCAAAACCAAGGTAACACACCATGCACAAAACTACCACAGTACACTCTTAGAAAGAAAAAGGGTTTCAAAAAGGGTTCTTCGACTGTCCCAATAGGAGAAGCCATTTTGGTTTCAAGTAGAAACCTTTTTGAGTTCCATGTAGAACCCTCTGTGGGAAAAACTATTTTAGGTTCCAGATAGCACCTTTTTTTAAAGAGATACTTCTGGATTTTGAGAATGAGGCCCTTTATACAGTATACTTCCCCAGTCAGATTTCTATGCCTCTGTGTGCAGGTTGAAGGAAGTTGCTAACTAGCGCTAGTGCAATGATTGGAAGTCAATGGTAACTGCTAGCATGCTAGTAGATAGCATAGACTTCCAGTCATTATGCTAACTCTAGTTAGCATTGGCTCGCAAAACTACCTCTGACTTCCTTCATACTGGAAAACAGAGACATAGCAATGGTATCCACAAGTTCATCTGACTGGGGAAGTAGATAAAGGACCTCGTACGTAAATTCCCAAAGTTATGAATGTTCAATAATGCATTATTTCCTTTGACAGAAAAGATCAAATCTAACGTAAGGGTTCATACATAATTTCTAAAATGTTCAGGCCTTGCCAGACAGTCATTACTCTGTTTGACATTCTCTTCTCAGAATGGATACACTCCCCTCCACCAAGCAGCACAGCAAGGAAACACACACATCATCAATCTACTGCTGCAGAATGGAGCTAAGCCCAACAACATCACTGCGGTGTGTGGACTAGCTTCTGAACATACACACACACGCATGCACAAGAACATATGCACACAGGCACTAACACACACACACACACACACACACACACACACACACACACACACACACACACACACACACACACACACACACACACACACACACACACACACACACACACACACACACACACTTATGTCTTTCTCCCATCCTCTAGAATGGTAACACAGCTCTGGCCATCGCCCGGCGACTTGGCTACATCTCGGTGGTGGACACACTCAAGGTTGTCACTGAGGAGATCATTACCTCGACAACCGTGAGTCACAGAACTATCTCACACCACTATCCCTAAAATAAACCATTCACACATGATTTCGCCTATGAAGTTGGAATGATCTTATTTTGTTCACGTTGTTTAGACGGTGACAGAGAAACACAAGTTGAACGTCCCTGAGACTATGACTGAAGTCCTAGATGTCTCTGATGAGGAGGGTGAGTTTGCCACTTGATCCAGTCAGTAGGCTACTGTATATGACCACAACCATGTATAGAGACGGTCATTCTAAACCTCAGTCCATTTATGTTTGCCCTACAAGAACTTCAGCTAACCCGACTTCATGTTAAAATCCTGCCCCAGTTTTCTGTAGACACTGATTGACTAATAGGCTATCTCAGTAAGCCTTCCCCAAATCCCTCCCCTTTTTGCCCAATCCTACACAAAAAATGTTGTATAGAACCTAAAAGGGTTCTTCGGCTGTCCCCATAGGAGAACCCTTTGAAGAATCCTTTTTGGTTTCCGCAGAGGGTTCTACGTGGAACCCAAAAGGGTTCTGCCTGGAACCAAAAGTTTTTTTTACCTGGAACCAAAAAGGGTTCTCATATGGGGACAGCCAAAGAACCCTTTTGTAACCCTTTTTTCGGGGAGAGTCTAGTGTGTGTTGTAGTAGGCTAGTTTTCTCACTGTACTGTGTACTGTATAGGCCTACATACTGTACCCACAGTGCTGAAAGAGAGTGAGGATGATGTTCTGTCCGATGACTCCATGGATTTAGAAGGTACACCGTGCGAAGGTCGCCGTGGCGGTTACTATTGAAGAGGGTGTGACAGTGTGTTGTGGTCGTGGCAATTCGCATGGAGTGAGATTCCTCTGCGAGGGTTGTGCAAAACGACCTGTCATGGATGAGTGGTTGAGAGGACATACTTGAACCTGCACTAAACTCACCTACTGATGAGGGTTTGGATTCAAACATAGTGTGGTGAAACCAAGCTGGTGATACGTACATTTAGGCCCACTTCTCTAAATGTGGAATACTGCTTGCTGAAAGCATTAGTGCTGTCAACAAACCTTTACGTTGACACTGGTGGTGGCTGTGCCCTCTTTTAATGTCAAGGCCGAGAATGTTTTTTTGTTTTGTCACGCTTCTTAAAATATCAGCTACGGGGAAAGGGTGGATTTTAAACGCATTTTTTAATAGCATATTCACGTTCACATGTTCTGAGGACTGTTGCCCCTGGGACTAGAGAGTGCCATTCAACTTCCAGAGAAAAGACACCAATTAAAGAAGCTAAAGCGTGTCTGTACAGAACTCCGGAAGATAGTTTCACCCTGAGTGTTGTCAGTTCAAAGCGGATTTCAAACCCCCACTCAGAAATGCTGTCCTATCACATGCCGTAGCCGGGAAAGCCTGAATATGTAAGAATGTGTAAGCTACTTTTGAAGTGCTGCTTAACTTAACTTGAGCCTCCTTTAAAACACATTGCCAATGCTTTGCTGATTCATTCTGTATGGTTCATATTTATTAGCGTTGGTGGGAATACTTGTTAAAGGCAGTTAGTTCCACTCTTCCAGGCCCTCTGTCATGGCTCATAAAGTTTGTGCATTTTAGGGCCAATCTGTGTTTATGTGAACGGTCACCTCATTGACGTGGCAGTGCATTACGGATATGGACGATTTGTCTTTTTCCTGGCTCTTCCGGTTGCGCAGTGAATTCACTTTACTTCTCGAAGGAAACTTGGATCATAAGGGTGGAGTGGTTGGCAGTGATTTGGGTGGAAAAAGGACACACCCTGTCTATAGTTGTGTTTTTGGAAGCTGTCAGAAGAGGATTGGGTTTGGTTGTGCAGACGGTGTGGCTGTTCTAACCGACATTTCTTGCTATTGGATGTGTTGTGAATGACATTGCTTTGTGAGTATTGCCTCTCAACCCGCATCTTATAGCTTACTTTACTCTTGCAGTTGTGGTGCTACTGTGCACATTACTAATTGTCGCGATAATGTGATTATATTGTACCTGTTCTTCCTTTTCTTTTGTTTCTAACTTTTCATTCTCCAGGCAGTGGTTATGCTATTGACACAGGAACATCTCTATCAGCCTACAGTATGTTTCTCACTTGTTCTGCCAGCACATCCTACCGTATGCTACCTGCTCCCCTTATGCACTTTTCACACAATGGTGCCAACCCGAACTGTACTGTACTGTACTGTACTGTACTGTACTGGTTGAGATAGTTTTCTTTCACACTGTCCTTTCCAGTTGGGTTCCGCTAATTTTGGTGGGGTAAGGTGGATGCGTAACCAGGCCAGCACAGTACAGCTCGACTCAGTTTGGTTCAGCTCTGTCGTGGGCGAAAGGGTATTAGTGACTCTGCCCCCTGCTGTCCAGTAGTGGTAATAGCAGCAGTAGAGCTTTATGACGTGGTGGAGACCAGGCAGAGATGAGCTGTGTCTCTCAGCTCATCTGTAGTGCTTCAGTAACTGTAAGTATCTGATGTGTGTGTGTGCGTGTGTGTGTGTGTGTGTGTCACTAAGCCTCACGTTGACACACACACACCCTAAGTAAGGGCTGGCCCCTGCGTATATGTTTGCTTGCTAACTGTAGTCGCGTCACATCACAATGTCCCCTTCCTCCCGAGAAATAACCGTATTCTCGTCCATGTATCTCACCTGCCTCCTTCTCCCCTCCAGGTGACGACACGATGACAGGGGACGGAGGGGAGTACTTGAGGGCAGAGGACCTGAGGGAACTGGGAGATGACTCCTTGCCTGGACAGTACATGGATGGGATGAACTACCTGCGCTTCAGTCTGGAGGGAGGACGCTCTGACAGGTAGAGTCTACACACCGGATGAAGGAGACGTGTGTGTGTGTGTGTGTGTGTGTGTGTGTGTGTGTGTGTGTGTGTGTGTGTGTGTGTGTGTGTGTGTGTGTGTGTGTGTGTGTGTGTGTGTGTGTGTGTGTGTGTGTGTGTGTGTGTTTGCGTGCGTGCGTGCGTGCGTGCGTGCGTGATCTAATGATCTCATTTGTGGTGAATGCACAAATGTTTGTGTCATTCATCAGAGTGTCAACTAATTTCTCTTCCTCCTTACCATGCTTACTGTATCTAGTCGAATGCAAAGGTATGTTGATATAAATGCCATTGTTTCTCTATGATTGAGTTGGTCCACATCCGTTGTAGAACTAGATTTGAAGGAGTTTTTGTCGCGCTACTCCAACTCTGGCCTTTCATTTGTCCTTGATTTTACACTACTTCACTTGTGCCATGTCTCATGGACAGACTTGCGCCATATTGGGTGGTGAACACTGTTTTAGCTGTGTGTGATGTTCCCATGGCTCCCGACGTCACCTTTTCCTCCTCTCCTCAGTTTGGACAGGTCCTACACTCCCAGTCACCACGGTTACTACTCTCCAAAACACGAAAGCATGATAGAGGAGATGCTCACCAGCCACAACGTAAGTAAAGAGCTTAACCTTTCACATCCACCACTGTAAAGGGATAAACCAGGCCTTGAGATTTCATCATCTATTGAAACATATTGTTGTTAAGGGAATTTTTATCAATGATGACTAATTATGTATACATTTCAATCAGGACTGACTAATCCGAATACTATTATGTTACTGTATATGTACTAATCAGAATACTATTCTGTATATGTATGAGTTTTCTTTCTTGATCCCAGTACTGAAAAGAATGTGTGTGTGAATGTGGTCAAAGGTTGTCTGTTCCTTGGTACAAATCTTCAGACTGCTATTTGAAAGCTTATCTACACGAGAAGGCCTTGAGTCGTAAATGATATTAAATTGGTAGGGAGGTGGATGTGGGAAGGCTGGAGATACAGCCTTTGTACTGGAACGGAGATGGCACAGATTGGGGCTGGAACTAAGGACGTCATTTTCAGTTTATAACCTGTGGTAAACCTGTATTGCGGGAGTACTCTCTTGAATAAAGGCTGCTATTTGACTTAAAGACCGGGCTCTGTCCATTCCTATAAAATAAGGGTCTTACAAATTCTTATGGATTGACAGAGTGTTTAATTTTAATTGGGAATTAAAAGAGAGGAATAAAATTCCTTCAATAATTGTGCATGCTATGCATTGCTGAAAGCAGTTGCTCTGCTCAATACAGAAAATATATGACTTTTATTCATAGGGTCGTAATGTCTTGACATTGACTAACTCCTGTATCGGAATGTAAGCGAGTGCTCTTAGAAATGGACTTTATTTGACTGTAGATCATTCAAAGTGTAAGTTTGAGTTGAGATGAGCATTGCCGTCTATCCAGAGACGAGTACCGTAAAGTAGCCCAAGCTAACGTGTTATGGTGCAATGCATCTTAACAGTTGTAAATTGCAATGTGTCAATGTTATTGCGTCTGTCCCTACTCAAATTTTTTTGATTTTTTTTTTAAAGTAAAATAAAGTTGAGGTGCAATGTTTGTGTGTGTAAATGACTGTTGGCGATGGCATGTCCTTAACAAGTGGCTCTTTGTTGGTTGCCAGGTGTCGTCTCTTGCCAGGGAAAATGAAAAGGACTCGTATCGTCTGAGCTGGGGCACAGAAAATCTGGACAATGTGGCACTGTCCTCCAGCCCCATCCACTCTGGGTAGGTACAGCGGGCACAGCGAGTACACAGAAGGGTTGGGCTTTAACTATCATGTTTTTTTTTATTTTTTTAAAACAACTAATTTTGGTACAAAAGCTGCAACCGTTATCTGGTCGAACCCATCCTGAATGCAGGTTTCCCGTTGAGCCTAAAGCGTTCAGCCCTGTTCAACAGGCACGAGAGCAATAGGGGGTCCAGGCAACTCATGTATTATTTATTTTTGTTCTGAGAACAGAATCACGATCTTTTGTAGTCCTACTCCGAGGCCCATCTGTTAAGCGGCTTTTGGGGGATAACACTACGGAGAGCAGTAACGAATAATGTTAGCGCTCATTATAGACATATTAGTCCAATGCATTGTGATATGAAGATCCGCTGTCATCGTCTAGTTTAACTCTCTCTGCCATGCTAATTGGTAACAATGACTGAAGATAATCCCCCTCTTAGTTATAATGACACAAGTCCTGAATCGGTAATGTAAGGCTACTGAGAGTGTCTCGAAGTACTGGTTTAGGACAAGCAGTACGACAAAACAACTTGAAACATTGATCGTTGTCCAAAGGCACTGATGATTCTGGTCCACAGGGATGGGGAGTATGGTTTCTTTTCTTCTCTTTCAGCCCTAGAGACGTTTTATTTTATATCCCTATCTTTCTTTCTATCTACGGTGCCTTCGGAAAGTATTCAGACCCCTTGACTTTTTCCACATTTTGTTACGTTAAAGCCTAATTCTAAAATGGATTAAAACAATTATTTTTAAGTCCTCCTCAATCTACACACAATGCCCCATAATGACAAAGCAAAAACAGTTTTTTTTTCTCAATTTTTGCAAATGTATAAAAGATTATAAAGACAAATACTTTATTTACATAAGTATTCAGACCCTTTTGTTATGAGACTCGAAATTGAGTTCAGGTGCATCCTGTTTCCTTTTATCATCCTTGAGATGTTTCTACAACTTGATTGGAGTCCACCTGTGGAGAATTCTATTGATTGGACATGATTTGGAAAGGCACACACCTGTCTATATCAGGTCCCACAGTTGACAGTGCATGTCAGAGCAAAAACCAAGCTATGAGGTCGAAGGAATTGTCCGTAGAGCTCTGAGACACAATTGTGTTGAGGCCCAAATCTGGGGAAGATTACCAAAAAAGGTCTGCAGCATTGAAGGTTCCCAAGAACACTGTGGCCTTCATCATTCTTAAATGGAAGAAGTTGGAACCACCAAGACTCTTCCGAGAGCTGTTCTCCCGGCCAAACTGAGCAATCGGGGGAGAAGGGTCTTGGTCAGGGAGGTGATCAAATACCCGATGGTCACTCTGACAGAGCTCCAGAGTTCCTCTGTGGAGGTGGGTGAACCTTCCAAAAGGACAACCATCTCTGCAGCCCTCCACCAATCAGGCCTTTATGGTAGAGTGGCCAGAAGGAAGACAGTCCAGTCCTGTAAAAGGCACATAAAGGACTCTCAGACCATGAGAAACAAGATTCCATGGTCTGATGAAACCAATGTTGAACTATTTGGCCTCATTGCCAAGCGTCACGTCTGGAGGAAACCTTGCACCATCCCTACGGTGAAGAATGGTGGTTGCAGCATCATGCTGTGGGGGTGTTTTTCAGCAGCAGGGCCTGGGAAACTAGTCAGAATCGAGGGAAAGATGAACGGAGCAAAGTACAGAGAGATCCTTGATAAAAACCTGCTCCAGAGCCCTAAGTACCTCAGACTGGGGTGAAGGTTCTACTTCCAACAGGACAACGATCCTAAGCACACGGCCAAGGCTTTGGCACAAGCCTCTGTATGTCGTTGAGTGGCGCAGCAAGAGCCTGGACTTGAACCCGATCATTCATCTCTGGAGAGACCTGAAAATATCTGTGCAGCGACGCTCCCCATCCAACCTGACAGAACTTGCAGAGAAGCATGGGAGAAACTCCCCAAATCATTTTTATTTTGTTTTATAAATGTGTCATTATGGGGTTATTGTGTGTAGATTGAGGGGGAAAAAACTATTTAACAAAATGTAGAAAAAGTCACGGGGTCTGAAAACTTTCCGAATGCACTGTATATTTCTCTCTCTCTCTCTCTCTCTCTCTCTCTCTCTTTCTCTCTCTCTCTCTCTCTCTCTCTCTCTCTCTCTCTCTCTCTCGCTCTTTCTCTCTCTCTCGCTCTCTCTCTCTCTCGCTCTTTCTCTCTCTCTCTCTCGCTCTCTCTCTCTCTCTCTCTCTCTCGCTCTCTCGCTCTCTCGCTCTCTCTCTCTCTCATGGGGTCTCTGTTCTGTTTTCAGCCATTCCTCTCCGTGCCATGATCATGGCGACAGCAGGTGATCTACTGCACCTTGGTTTCCTCCTCTTCATCCTCCTCTTCGCACTCCTCCTCTCTTTCACAGTGTGCTCTCCTTCTAGAGAGATGTGTTTGTTTGTGTTGTTGTTTCACCAATGCCTGTCTTGTGAGTGCAGCACTACTAACAGATGTTTCCAATGTTGCACTATTCCCCCGTTTTAGCTTTTGATCACTTGGACATTTGTCAACTTTTATATACATTTTTACATAGGCCTCTTTGTAAAGGGACACAATTTGCTCCTAGTGCTGCATCAAAGAGTCACACACATTGCCTCATCATCATTGTTCAGCCATTGTGTCCATCTCGGTTGAATCCTGTTGACCTCATGGTGGCCATTTTGTTTGTTGTTTAATTGTGTTTGGTCGATTCACAACTGCAAGGGCTAGGGCTCTGTTCAATCAGATCTGCTTCAGCCGACATCCGTATAGCGGTTGTTTTGGTGGTGTCAGAGCTTTAGGTGGTACTGCGTCAGAGTCGTCAAGTCCACAAGCGGCTCCTGGCATTATAGCCTACCTGAAGTGGACATTGCCGTTGGCTGCACAGAGTTGCGTTAAAGAGAAATCCCCATGCAGCCTTGTTAACAAGTTTGAATGCTGGAATGTGCGATGTAATCTTCACCTCAATTAGGCTGATACAATCCTCATTATTCAGTTGAATGTTTTTCAAATCGAGTGTCATTATTTTTACGCAGCCTATATTTTTTCTGGAATTCTGGAATTCGAACGCGAGTGGGGTGGCGTGTTGCTTCGTGACACTGCCAAAACATCAGTGGGATATCGCCGGTTAACTCTTGATCCGATTGAAACCAGGCCCCTTGTGTTTTGTGTTTGATATAACCAGTCTCCATGTTTGCCGTTGTCCTGTATTGTTCCGTCGGCGTGTTGGAGTGTTTTTTTAACGGTTTGTTTGCTTTACCATAACATAATGGTGTCACCGGTGAAGTGCGTTTGCAGCTCCTTCACATTAGCCGCAAGAGTATGTGGTGTCACACCCATTCACTTCTCACTCACAGTCTGGTGTTTGTGCATGTAGGTATGCAGTGAAAACGTCATTCTTATGTTTGTGTGTTTTAACATGGATTCATATTTGTCTGTATATTTTCACCCCCCCCCCAAATTGTTTTATTTTACTGAAAGTTATGTAAGTTATCTGTGTAAAGGGAAGTACAAAGATATACTGTATTTGTCACAATGCTTAAAAATATCTTTCTCTTCATTTTGTAAACATCACATCTGCCCCCCGCCCATTCCCGTAACAGCTTCCTGGTTAGCTTCATGGTGGACGCCAGGGGAGGAGCCATGCGGGGTTGCCGTCACAATGGCCTGCGCATCATTATCCCGCCGCGGAAGTGCAGCGCGCCCACGCGGGTGACCTGCCGTCTGGTGAAGAGGCACCGCCTGGCCACCATGCCCCCCATGGTGGAAGGAGAGGGCCTGGCCAGCAGGCTGATCGAGGTGGGGCCCGTCGGAGCCCAGTTCCTCGGGTAAGAAAATATGCGATGGAGGGAGGGAGGGGGTAAAAGTGTGAAAGAGAGAGGAAGTTGTATAGAGGGGCATGATGTCAGAGAGGGAGAATGACAGAGAGCAATGAGATGTCAGAGATTATGATCTATGTTGTGAGAGTCCAAGACTCAAGAGTGAGTGAGGTGAGAACGCTACGAGGGAAAGTGACAGCGACAGCGTGCGTCAAAGGACAGGCCTACTGTATGAATCAAAACCTGAGAATGTTGCTGCCCCTCTTCCTTTTCTCAGATTCATTTCACCCTGCCTCTGCCTTACTAAAACGGTCTATGCTCTTTGCTTCTTCCCAGTGGCAGGGGCCCTGCTTGTTTTCTTTTTAAACCGCATTCTAGCTGTAACTCAACCATTTTTTTTAGGAAGCTAACTGTTTCTATAAGACACATGGAAACAAAAAACTCTGCAAGGAAACAGAAAAATGCGAAAGAACATTGCTCCATGATTGATTTGATATGTAGGTTGCCACTAAGAGTGGCTGTCTACCGATAATAATATACTGCCCCCTGATGGTGAACTGTATAATAACTTCCACTTTGAAAGCTCTGTGTATTTAAAGTCCGATGTATTTACCATGATGTCCTGATGACGGCCTCCACTCGGTCAAAAGGCTTTCACAAAACTCAACTAGTCACCCATTATTCTGACTACTTCCGCTCTCTCTCCCCCCCCCCCTCCCCCACTGCTGCTAACGGACGGCTGTTCTCACAGTAAACTGCACCTTCCCACTGCCCCACCCCCTCTTAACGAGGGTGAGAGCCTCGTTAGCCGCATCCTGCAGCTCGGTCCACCCGGGACAAAATTCCTTGGGTAGGGGACAACAGAACATATGAAACAATCCATGGATGCTACTGGTTCCATTTTATAGCCTCCTCCTTTTATGTTTCGACTCTCTGTGATATGTTGTGTCTGTGGCCTCACCTGTAATGCTATGTGTGCTAGTGTCGTGCTGGGCCAGGTTTCCCAAAGGTTCATCGTTGGGAGCATTGTTAACCTTCGTAGGAGCGTCGTTAAATCCCCGAGCTGTTTCCCAAAACCAGCGTTATTGACGTTTGCACTTGAAAACGCTCGCTACCTAACGCCTGGCTCAAACCACTCTTAGAACAGCTATAAGTGTGTCTTTAGAATCGCATGGTCTATCCGTCTCACTGACCGCCGGTAACTTCAGAAAAGTTTAAAAAAAAAATAAATGTTTTTGCCATTGATACAAACATGTGACGTATAAAAACACACCTTTAAATGAAAACTGAGATGACTTCCTTAAAATGTAAATACAGTATGTTCAATCAATTGACTTCTATTTTGCTACTAGTAGGCTGCTGTCTGTAATTTGTCCCGATGTGTATTTCATGATGTGTAGCCTAACATGGGCGCAATGGCGTTGCGAAACCTGTGATTTGGTGCATTTTTACTGGGTAAAGCATTTGAATAAGCCGCCTCAATATTTGCGGCCGTAGGTGGTAATATCTCTCTAGTCGCTGATCCGTCATCAGTTTTGTGAAATAATGATCATGTTAAGGTAAGCGCCTCCTTTCTTTCGATCCTATCAGTACCGACACATGCTCCAACGACGCACTTAGCGACCGCGCTGTTTTGGGATACGCATGTCACGTCTTCGGCCGTTGTAGGAAAGATGCATCGTTAAAACACTTGTAAGCTTAAGTTCCATCGCTATCGGGAAACTGGGCCCTGGTGTCTTGCCCCACTTGTGCTCTCTGTCGTAGCATCCCAGACACTCCATTGTATGTTTGTTTTTGTTCCTAGTTACTTTTCGGCTCATTTACCTTGTGGTTGGCTTTCTATGTTTAGTGCTGTCTGTCTGCCTGTTCAACCTCATGGTTTCATTGGTTCATTTGGTATCTTGGTGGATGTTTAGCATGACTGTCCCATAAGCATTTGTAGTTGACACACTGTACTGTGCTCATCAGGTGAGTCGTTAGAAATGTGGTTGCTTACACACACACTTTACACACACCCACGTACATACATAACCCCCTCCCCATCTCCACCCACACACCCACGCACTCACCGTGCTCCCTGTCCCTGGTCGCAGGCCTGTAGTCGTGGAGATCCCTCACTTTGCTGCCCTGAGGGGGAAGGAGAGGGAGCTGGTGATCATGAGGAGTGAGACAGGAGAGAGCTGGAAGGAGCACCACTGTGAACACACCGAGGAGGAGCTCAACCAGATCCTCAACGGCATGGACGAGGGTGAGTGTGATGTCCTCAACGCGAGACAACACTTAGTGATCGTCATCGCTAGAGGCCATTGCCAAGGGGCCCTGCTCAAATACTTTGGAGAAGCATTCCCTCCCGCCTCCCTTTCGTGGAGTATTCCCTGATCTAAAATGGCTGGATAGGTGAAACCGAGGGTTACACCAACCCAGTCCTGAGCAGTGATTACTCCAAGGGGGGAAGGAAGAAATCATTGTCAAAGTATTTCAACAGAGCCATAGTCTGAATCAAAGTCAAATGAACCGCCGTTCCTTCTGTCCTCCTCTCCAGAACTGGACCCTCCAGAGGAGCTGGAGAAGAAGCGTATCTGCCGCATCATCACCCGGGACTTCCCCCAGTACTTTGCGGTGGTGTCCCGGGTCAAACAGGACAGTAACCTGATCGGTCCAGACGGGGGCATCCTCAGCAGCACGGTGGTGCCTACGGTCCAGGCAGTCTTCCCAGAGGGAGCCCTCACCAAGAGGATCAAAGTGGGACTACAGGTCATTTACTTCAAATATTCTCTTCAGAGAGCGAAAACCCCATTTCATTTGAGTGTCTGTTAAATGTTGTCGACTTATTTTCCCAATTAATGGGGCCCTATGGCATGAGCGGCAGTCAGGACAAGTTATAATCAAAAGAATGGCACGTGGCTTGATTCTGAGGCAGAGCTTTAATGGAGCAAAAGTTAAATACGTTGAGTATTTTATGATTACTACACTGTCATCATGTTTTATCAACGTCATAATCCATTTTTTGAACGCCAAAGCCCATCCAAGGTATCTCTAATGTCAGTCTACTTCTAAAGCCATTACCTGTCATCTCCAGGCTCAGCCAATGAACGTGGACGTGGTGAAGAAGCTCCTGGGGAACAAGGCTACATTCAGCCCCATCGTGACCCTGGAGCCCCGGAGGAGGAAGTTCCATAAACCCATAACCATGACCATCCCCATCCCCAAGAGTAACACTGACCCAGTGGTCAACGGCTTCGGAGGGGACCAGCCCACCCTGCGCCTGCTCTGTAGTATCACAGGTTAGAGAGAAGGGTGGATTCAACGCACACACACATATACACAGATATATACAGAACCAATCAAATGTTTGGACACAGCTACTCATTCAAGGGTTTTTCTTTCTTTTTACTATTTTCTACACTATAGAATAATAGTGAAGACATCAAAACTATGAAATAACACATATGGAATCATGTAGCAACCAAAAAATTGTTCAACAAATCTAAATAGATTTTAGATTTTAGATTCTTCAAAGTAGCCACCCTTTGCCTTGATGACTGCTTTGCACACTCTTGGCATTCTCTCAACCAGCTCCACCTGGAATGCTTTTCAACAGTCTTGAAGGAGTTTCCACATATGCTGAGCATTTGTTGGCTGCTTTTCCTTCACTCTGCGGTCCAACTCATCCCAAACCATCTCAATTGGGTTGAGGTCGGGTGATTGTGGTGGCCAGGTCATCTGATGCAGCACTCCATCACTCTCCTTCTTGGTCAAATAGCTCTTACACAGCCTGGAGGTGTGTTGGGTCATTGTCCTGTTGAAAAACAAATTATAGTCCCACTAAGCGCAATCCAGATGGGATGGCGTATCACTGCCTAATGCTGTGGAAGCCATGCTGGTTAACTGTGCCTTGAATTCTAAATAGATCACAGAGAGTCACCAGAAAAGCACCCCCACACCATCACACCTCCTCCTCCATGCTTCACAATGGGAACCACACATGCAGAATTCATCCGTTCACCTACTCTGCTTCTCATAAAAACACGGCGGTTGGAACAGAAAATCTAAAATTTGGACTCATCAGACCAATGGACAGATTTCCACCGGTCTAATGTCCATTGCTCATGTTTCTTGGCCCAAGCAAGTATTTTCTTCTTATCGGTGTCCTTTATTAGTGGTTTCTTTGCAGCAATTCAACCATAAAGGCCTGATTCACGCAGTCTCCTCTGAACACTTGATGTTGAGATGTGTCTGTTACTTGAACTCTGTGAAGCATTTATTTGGAATACAATTTCTGAGACTGGTAACTCTAATGAACTTATCCTCCACAGCATAAGTAACTCTGGGTCTTCATTTCCTGTGGTGGTCCTCATGAGAGACAGTTTCATCATAGCACTTGAGGGTTTTTGCGACTGCACTTGAAGAAACTTCCAAAGTTCTAGAAATGTTCTGTATTGACTGACCTTCATATCTTGTCTCATCGCTACAACTCCCGTAGGGGCTCGGGAGAGACGAAGGTTGAAAGTCATGTGTCCTCCGATACACAACCCAACCAAGCCGCACTGCTTCTTAACACAGCGCCATCCAACCCCGAAGCCAGCCGCACCAATGTGTCGGAGGAAACACCGTGCACCTGGCAACCTTGGTTAGCGCGCACTGCACCCGGCCCGCCACAGGAGTCGCTGATGCGCGATGAGACAAGGATTTCCCTACCGGCCAAACCCTCCCTAACCCGGACGACGATAGGCCAATTGTGCGTCACCACACGGACCTCACAGACGCCTTCTCCTTCCTCCCTGTTGGGGAATTGAACCCCGGTCTCCCGCAGGACACTGGATTATTTAGCTAAATAGCCCAGTACTGTACTCCCAACCGTCACGTTGTACAGCACCAAATTTTCCATTCCATCCTAATGGAAACCCAGAGGGTTTTTCGTTTTCCTTGGAATAGAAACACCATAATATTAATCAAATTAATCCCAAACTCTAAAAGTAATTGGAAAGGTAGATACAAATTATTTGTGACATTGTGGTTACAATAAAGAATGTAACAAGATGTAAACAAGATGCTGTGTTGCTATTTACAGTAGTGATGGACAGCTGGTGGCATTTTGAAAACATGTTTTCAAACACTTCTAGCCTGATTAGCAGGACAATGGACTCTTTATAGCCCGGCTACTGTAGGTGTGAACATCACCCTACCTGCAATGTATTCGATGCTTTAGTATTCGGAAGTGTTACATTTCTAACTCAAAACCGCAGTATAGTATTTCTTCATCAACATCTTTATGTTTTCGTTAATAAAATAATGATAAAATACTCTTTCAAAATGCTGATGTTTATTTAGTTATGGATCCATAACCAATTACTATGTGAATAAATATCAGTGAATTACAGAAATATTGGAACAAAGTTGTCTAATGAAGGCAAACAAATTGTTGCCATGAAGTGGCTTTTGGTTTTAATTTAGAATCCTACAATCCTTTATATGTAATTATTGGCGGAGAGTCACGTCATATCTTTCAATATACTGTAGGCCTACCATAGGTAATATATAATAATAATAATAATAATATATGCCATTTAGCTGACGCTTTTATCCAAAGCGACTTACAGTCATGTGTGCATACATTCTACGTATGGGTGGTCCCGGGAATCGAACCCACTACCCTGGCGTTACAAGCGCCATGCTCTACCAACTGAGCCACAGAAGGACCACTAGGTGACATGAGTCTCACTAGTGTTGAGTAATGTGCTGTTAAAAGTGCTTTAGATCTTATTTATTTAAAGAGCATATTGAAGTTAGAAGCAATAGGATTTGAAGCAAAAGCCTACAACTATTTCAACACCGTTTCAAGCATGGGGACTGGTCTGATAAATCAATGAGATTTTTATTTTGACTTCATCTCTGTTTGGGTAATGGTTAGCCTCTTAGGTCGACCCGACACGCAGGAGTCCCATCTAGACATCTGGAAATGCAAATGCACTACGCTAAATGCTAATAGCACTCGTTAAAACTCAAACGTTCATTAAAACACACATGCAGGGTACTGAATTAAAGCTACACTCGTTGTGAATCCAGCCAACAAGTCAGATTTTTAAAATGCTTTTCGGCGAAAGCATGAGAAGCTATTATCTGATAGCGTGCAACACCCCTAAAGACCCGCAGGGGACATAAACAAAATAATTAGCATAGTCGGCGCTACACAAAATGCAGAAATAAAATATAAAACATTCATTACCTTTGACGATCTTCTTTGTTGGCACTCCTAGATGTCCCATAAACAGCACTATTGGGTCTTTTTTTTCGATTAAATCGGTCCATATATAGCCTAGATATCGATCTATGAAGACTGTGTGATCAAGGGAAAAAACAGCGTTTTATAACGCAACATAATTTTTTTAAATTAAAAAAGTTGACGATAAACTTTCACAAAACACTTCGAAATACTTTTGTAATGCAACTTTAGGTATTAGTAAACGTTAATAATCGATCAAATTGATCACGAGGCGATGTATATTCTATAGCTCTCCGTCTTGAAATAATGTCCGGATAAATCTCAACCAAAATATCCGGTCGGAGACCGGAAGAAATGGGCTGTCTCTTCTTCGTTTGACCAAGAAACAAAGCCTAGGCAATTGACAAGACTGGTGACATCGTGTGGAAGCTGTAGGAATTGCAATCTCGGCTCCAGGTGGTTCCCATTCAACAATACATTCAAGTGGCGCATTGATATATTTTCCAATTTTCAGTGATCAGATTTTCCTGCGCTTTTTGATGAAACGCACGTTCTGTTATAGTCACAGCCGTGATTTAACCAGTTTTAGAAACGTCTGAGTGTTTTCTATCCACACATACTAATCATATGCATATACTATATTCCTGGCATGAGTAGCAGGGCGCTGAAATGTTGCGCGATTTTAACAGAATGTTCAAAAAAGTAGGGGGTAGGATCAACAGGTTAGACTAGAATAAAAGAATAAGGGTGCAGAAATGTTATGCTCTTAGTGTAACTCTTATTTAACTAGGCCAGTCAGTTAAGAACAAATCATTTTATTTTCAAGGACAGTGTCACGTTCTGACCATAGTTCTGTTATTTTATTCTTTGTTTTAGTATGGTCATGGCGTGAGTTGGGGTGGGCAGTCTATGTTTGTTTTTCTATGTTGGTTTTTGTGTTCGGCCTAGTATGGTTCTCAATCAGAGGCAAGTGTCATTAGTTGTCTCTGATTGAGAATCATACTTAGGTAGCCTTTTTCCACCTGGGTTTTGTAGGTGTTTATTTCCTATTTAGTGTTTTGTCATTCACCTTATGGGACTGTTTGTTTGTTGTTTATTGTTTTTGTTCAGTGTTCATTTTGCTTAATTAAATTATGGACACTTAACCACGCTGCGTTTTGGTCCTCCGAACCTTCTCGCTACTCCTGCTCAGAAGAGGAGGACGAGATCCCTTACAGACAGCTTACTCCTTTCTCCCCGTCGGGATATTGAAACCCAGTCTCACGCATTCCCTGTCTGCACGACATGGCGATTCTTCAGCTAAATAGCCCAGTGCTGTACTCCCAACCGTCACATTGTACAGCGCCAAATTTTCCACTCCATCCTAACGGAAACCCAGATGGTTTTTCGTTTTTCTTGGAATAAAAACACCATAATATTAATCTAATTAATTAAGCAAGTACCAATAAAAGGTTTGGACACACCTACTCATTCCAGAATGTCTTTATTTTTTACTATTTTCTACATTGTAGAATAATAGTGAAGACATCACAACCTTGAAATAACACATATGGAATCAGTTAAGAAAGAATTCATATTTACAAGGACAGCCTACTCCTTCCTCCCAGTCGGGGAATTGAACCTCAGTCTCCCGCTTGTCCGTCACTGAGAAAGTCTGGACATGGCCTGCTCTCCCTTATGTTAGGAATTAGGCACTTTCCCATGTTTACTAGTGTATGTATTGTAGGCTATGTTTACTTGTCAGACTGCACAGGCTTATATCTTCAAAATGTTTTAAATGCTTAATTATCCAAATGTAAACGCATATACTGTACAGTACTGTATTTCTTCGTCAGCATCTTTATGCTTTTGTTAATAAAATAATGATAAAAATCCTCTTTCAAAATGCAGATGTTGATTTAGTTATGGATCAATAACGAATTACTACGGGAATAAATAAAGTTGTCTAATGAAGGCAAACAAATTGTTGCATACTGGAAAATACTCTTTCAAACACATGGTCATGTTGTACAGCGTTATTATGGCTATTAGCAGGGCTATATTTTTTATGCCAAACGTTATGTTTGGTGTAAAAGCAACACAGCTCATCACCCTGAACACACCATCCCCACTGTCAAACATGGTGGTGGCAGCATCATGGTTTGGGCCTGCTTTTCTTCAGCAGGGACATGGAAGATGGTTAAAATTGATGGGAAGATGGATGGAGCCAAATACAGGACCATTCTGGAAGAAAACCTGATGGAGTCTGCAAAAGACCTGAGACTGGGACGGAGATTTGTCTTCCAACAAGACAATGATCCAAAACATAAAGCAAAATCTACAATGGAATGGTTCAAAAATAAACATATCCAGGTGTTAGAATGGCCATGTCAAAGTCCAGACCTGAATCCAATCGAGAATCTGTGGAAAGAACTGAAAACTGCTGTTCACAAATGCTCTCCATCCAACCTCACTGAGCTCGAGCTGTTTTGGAAGGAGGAATGGGAAAAAATTTCAGTCTCTCGATGTGCAAAACTGATAGAGGCATACCCCAAGCGACTTACAGCTGTAATCGCAGCAAAAGGTGGCGCTACAAAGTATTAACTTAAGGGAGCTGAATAATTTTGCACGCCCAATTTTTCAGTTTTTGATTTGTTAAAAAAGTTTGAAATATCCAATAAATGTCGTTCCACTTCATGATTGTGTCCCACTTGTTGTTGATTCTTCACAAAAAAATACAGTTTTATATCTTTATGTTTGAAGCCTGAAATGTGGCAAAAGGTCGCAAAGTTCAAGGGGGCCGAATACTTTCGCAAGGCACTGTACATACATACATACATACATACATACATACATACATACATACATACATACATACATACATACATACATACATACATACATACAAACTGTACACACACACTGATACACTCACACCCACTCTGTAGGGACACACACAAACCATGTCTGTAGCTAACCTTCTAACATTTTTCAATTGTATTCTTCTTCAAAGGTGGAACGACGCCAGCCCAATGGGAGGACATTACAGGAACCACGCCCCTAACATTCATCAACGACTGTGTCTCCTTCACGACCAACGTATCGGCCAGGTTCTGGCTGATAGACTGTCGGCAGGTGCAGGAGTCAGTAAACTTCTCCAGCTCTGTCTACAGGGAGATCATCTGTGTTCCGTACATGGCCAAGTTCGTCATCTTCGCCAAGACCCACGACCCCATTGAAGCGCGGCTCCGCTGCTTCTGTATGACTGACGACAAGATGGACAAGACCCTCGAGCAACAGGAGAACTTCACAGAGGTGGCCAGGAGCAGAGACGTCGAGGTGGGTGTCATGGTAGAGGTGTGGTCAAGGGCTAGGAGGGATGTACCTTTAAGATCTACCTTTATGTGGTATACCCTTCTAAAAATATTGTATTCTCCAGTGAAAGGTGTAGTAAATTGCCAGTAAAGTGTGAAGGCTTAGTAAATCACACTGTAGATTACTAACAGGGATGGTTTGGTATGTTTCTATTCTCTTCAGGTCCTGGAGGGCAAACCCATCTATGCAGACTGCTTTGGCAATCTGGTCCCTCTCACCAAGAGTGGCCAGCACCATCTCTTCAGCTTCTTTGCCTTCAAAGAGAACAGGCTGGCACTCTTCATCAAGGTGAGTATTACTGGGCCAGCATTCATACACTCTTCCGTATCATTTACTGTATTACAAACTAGCCATGTATCGTAAACTGTATGTTAATTGATTGATTGACTGACTGACGATAATGATGCCGATGATTCCACAGATCCGAGACAACACTCAGGATCCGTGTGGCCGTCTGTCCTTTATGAAAGAACCCAGGTCTTATAGAAGTCTGGCCCACAACGCCATATGCAACCTGAACATCACACTACCATCCTACTCAAAGGTAAGAACACTGTAACATTACCGCCACCTAAACACACAGCCTAGGATACACCTAGGACCTGGAATTGTTTCTGATCATGTGACCTGACCAGGAAAAAATCTGGTTCCTGTATAGCACACCAGCAGTTCCCATTTGCATGCCTGAGTGTTCGTCATTGCTGACTTATTTAAAATAGATTGACTTGTGTATTCAAGAATAACTGAGTATTCAAGTCCTTAACTAGCATTTCCCACAGGTACATTCAAAACAACAGATAATTAAAAGTCCTCAGACATACAAGTATTTCACACCATTTTAAATATAAACTTGTTGTAAATCCAGCCACAGTGTCCGATTTCAAAAAAGCTTTACGACGAAAGCACACCAAACAATTATGTTAGGTCAGGACCTAGTCACAGAAAAACATCCATTTTTCCAGCCAAAGAGAGGAGTCACAAAAAGCAGAAATAGAGATAAAATGAATCACTAACCTTTGATGATCTTCATCAGATGACACTCATAGGACTTCATGTTACACAATACATGTATTGTTTTTTTTACGATAAAGTTCATATTTATATCCAAAAATCGCAGTTTACATTGGCGCGTTACATTCAGTAGTACCAAAACATTCAGTGATTTTGCAGAGAGCGACATCAATTTACAGAAATATAATAATAAACATTGCTAAAATATACAAGTGTCAGATTTTTAAAAAGCTTTACCGAAAAAGCACACCATGCAATAATCTGAGTACAGTGCTCAGACACCAAAACAAGCCATACAGATATCTGCCATGTTGTGGAGTCAACAAAGTCAGAAATAGCATTATAAATATTCACTTACCTTTGATGATCTTCATCAGAATGCACTCCCAGGAATCCCAGTTCCACAATAAATGTTTGATTTGTTCGATAAAGTCCATCATTTATGTCCAAATACCTCCTTTTTGTTTGCACGTTTAGTGCACAATCCAAACTCACGACGCGCGGGCAAGTCCAGGCGAAATTTCAGGCGAAAAGTCATATCACAGTTCGTAGAAACATGTCAAACGAAGTATAGAATACATTTTTAGGATGTTTTTAACATAAATCTTCAATAATGTTTCAACCGGAGAATTCCTTTGTCTGTAGAAATGCGATGGAACGCAGGTCGCTCTCACGTGAGCACGCGTGAGCAGCTCATGCTACTCTGGCAGACCTTTGACTCATTCAGCTCCCATTCCCCCCTCCTTCACAGTAGTAGCACCAAACAAGGTTCTAAAGACTGTTGACATCTAGTGGAAGCCTTAGGAAGTGCAATATGACCCCATAGACACTGTATATTCGATGACTTGAAAAACTACAAACCTCAGATTTCCCACTTCCTGGTTGGATTGTTCTGTTATAATCACATACATCATTCAAACAGTTTTAGAAACTTCAGAGTGTTTTTTTATCCAAATCTACTAATTATATGCATTTTCTAGTTTTAAGGACTGAGCAGCAGGCAGTTTACTCTGGGCACCTTTTTATCCAAGCTACTCAATACTGCCCCCCAGTCACAAAGAAGTTAATACCTTCTTAACATTGTGTTGCTTGCATACTAACATGCAAAATAATCTGCACTCGTGACATGCTCACAGCATGCTATCTTCCTTCAAATTTTAATTGGGGTTTTGTATCCTCAAAATAATTTGTACACCTTTTAACTGTGATTGATTTACCATAAACATCAAGCATTACTATATGTGAGTGCTGGTAGCCTTAAAGTATAACATGAATCCCTTCTCCTTTGAGAGGTCTTTCAAGTTTACTCTGACGGTGACACCCTTCCCAAAACAACATTGATTGGCCACAAACCTTCAAGTCTGTCGCTATGGTAACATGGCTTTGCCCGTTCTCTTTTTTTCCCTCCCCCTCCTCTACCTTTCTCTATTTGTCCATCTGTCTCTTTCTGCTTCTTGCTGCTTCTTGCACCCCAAAGGAATCTGATTCAGACCAAGAGGCTGAGGAAGAGGTAATATTGTGCCCCTCTTCTCCCCCACTAACTCTTTATTTTTTTTTCATTTTTTTTTTTCAGGCCAGAAACATGTTGCTAGACGTTCACTATTTTGTCTGTCATTTAGCTCTATGTTAGGTATTAGAAAGGAACACAACGCATACCCCATGTTACTGCTCATCAGCGTGCTTGTCCCTTGTAGCAGAATATCTTTAGATATTAGTCTTTAATTCATTGTGATCGTAGTTCTCTGTCCAATGACTTATTTTCTACCTGTAGCAAAGGTAGCAAATGTGTACATAAAATTGCCCACATTTTTTGTTACACGGTGATGGAAATGGTATTAATAGTGAGCGCTATTTTTGTATTCCTCTTTACAGATCAGCAGGAATCTCGAGAAATGTAAGTCATTTACTCTTTTTTTGATAACACTTTTAACAGCTTTTTTTTCTTGCTATTTAACTTTTAACTGTTATAGTATGGCTGCATTACTCAACCAGTTGAATATGACATTGCTTTTATAATTGCGCTATAGCCATACCATAGATTTAGACATTACCAATGATGTTATGCTAGTTGACTATTGCAGAGCGCAACACAGAATGATAACCTGAGCTACTGTGTAAACATTGTGCTTCCTATCACCCTCGTTAGCTAAGCTGTAACACATGGTTTGTCTTTGTCACAAAAACAAAACAACACAAATGTCACTCCGCCCCACCAAGGCAAGGTTATGCCAACAACTTCATCGGGCATAAACTTCTTCGCAATCTCAATTGACACATCGCTGCAACGCACATGAATCAAACTCTCATTCGTACTGTGGTGATGTTTATGTGACAACGGAATAGTACCCCCCCCCAAAGTTACTGTAGTACCTGAATGGCAAAGCAAACTGTAGTCTAGCTTTCTACTCCTCCCGATCCCCTTGTTCATACCCTGTCCATGTGGTGTTTTATATTTTCCCTTTAATTCATTAATTAATTTATCATTAATCATAGTCAAGTGCCACAGCATTGCCATTGCTGGATATCTACATATGCTTGGCACTGTGTACAATATATAGAATATGGAAAATATTGCACATACCTTCAAAACATACATGTACAGTAATACATACATTATACATAAACTGATGTTATTTGTTCAATTTGGCTTCGTTACATTGGACAATGTATGTGTGATGTATGTGGCAATTTGCATACACACGTAATATGGACTAATGCTTTTTCTGCAGATTTAACAGTTGTAGGCTATGATAAAATAGTAGACTACATTTCACCACACTATTGAATGGGAATACCTAAATGAACCTCTCTTGATAAAGAGAAAAGGCATATGTGCTAGTGATACATTTTTTTGGTTCTTTTTAACTACCGAAATCACTTTACATTTGCCCCATTCACTTTTCACAAAAGGCTGCATGTCAACTTTCCCCTTTGCTTTGCACGGAAATAACTTGGCTTACATGAGCGTGCATGTGTGTGTTCCTGTGTCTGGGTGTGTGTCAAGTGTGAGAGTTCTTTTGACTCTTTGTTTTGCTTTAAAATTGATCTTTTGAATTCCTTTTCACTCGCTATTTGAATTTGATTTGATACAATGTTGCTACTCTTAATATGATTGACCTTTTTCTATTCAGTTGTTTTCAAAAAGTGTATTTAGCTGGACCAAAGTTAGTATAAGGAAGGGATACAGCCCTCTAAAAAGACCACACGCCCTTCCCTTACGCCCTTCCCTTAAATCAATTATGTTTTTCCTGTTCATTTCCTTAAATGAGTTTACCAGTTTGATGCTGGTTCAGAACCCTTTATTTTCCATAGCAGTAGAGGAACAAAATGGTTTGTTCTGTTCAATAGCAAAGAGCACACCAAACCATCGCCTAACAGTTTGCTATCACTGGCTTTCTTCTCAGTTGTTTTTTTTTTTCCAGTTGTTTTTTGAAATAATTGTTTTTATTTTTCTGTCTGTAAACAATCTTGAGATGTCCGTCTACCTACATGTTGTTATCCCTTTGTTTGTGTCCCTGTTTCCTTATCCTTTGTTGATTTGTTGGTGTCTGTTCTTGCTCATCGTTTGTTTGATACTGTACTTATTTTAGATGTGTTCTCGCTTTTGTGCTGTGAGCGTGGGTGTGCTGACTATGTGTATAAGCAAGTTATTTCCTGCTCATTCCCTTCTCATCTTTATGATTTAGTTGGCATTTTGCTTTGCTGCAGTATTTGCCTCCAAAGAAACCCAGTCGGTCCAAACCCCCTTTCTTTGACACCTTCTGTAGTTGCCGCTGTGGCCCCACTTTTACCCTTTGAACCCTGACAGTTTGTACTGTTCCTGTTCCTGTCCTGACCACATTCTCCAATGTCTGTCTCCTTTTCATTTCAATTTATTATTATTTTTGCTCCTTAATTGTCCTTTTGCCAAAATGGAAGATGACGAAGACACTACGTCGACGGAGACTACGGTCCGGAAAGGAGATTTGATCAGAGATTCTACGGCTCTGGCCAGTCCGGACCTCCTCTCCGATGTGTCTGAGATGAAACAAGACCTGATCAAAATGACCGCAATCCTAACCACGGATTCTACAGACAAATCCAGATCCATGGAAGGGAGCGGTCTGGAAAAAGGGGCTGATGAGGTTCAAGGCGAGCCGTTTGAAATCATGGAGAAGGTCAAAGAGGATTTGGAGAAAGTGGGCAAGATACTTAGGAGCGGAACATATGAGGGTGAGGTGGCAAAGGAGGCGGCAAGAGCAGCCAGAATGAAAGAAGAGTGGGTCCTCCTCTCAGACTGTGAGATAGAAGAGGCCAAACATATGGCTGCCTTGGAACCCCAGGAACCAGTACTACGTGAAGTCAGAGTCAACAGAGGGATTCCCAGACCTAAAGCAATCAAAGATGTGTCTGGGATGGTCAAACACCTGAGTGGTGAACTCAAAGAATATCTCCTGGATGTACCCGAGGGCACCAGTAAAACTACCCAGGAGAAAGAGGTCCAAGAGAAATTCACAGAGGTAGTTCTGCGCAAAGGCGCAAAAAGAACCATGACAACAACAAAAACAACAACAACAACTACAACAACAAAGAAAGACATCAAAATTCCTGCTTTTGACCTGCAAAAGCCAGTCAGGAGGAAAGGAAAGGACCAGGAACAGGTGGAAAAATCGACCGATGGGGATGTTCTCCTTAGCGTACCCAAAGACCCTAAACCAGTGTCACCTGTGTCCCCAGTAGTAGAGGAGACCCCCATTGGATCCATAAAAGACAAAGTCAAAGCCCTTCAGCAGAAAGTGGAGGCTGAGCGAAAGGGCCAAAAGCAAACTAGCACCAAACCTTCAAAGGTTGCTGTGGAGAGCAAAATACCTCAAAAGGCAAAAGAATCCATCCCGAAACAAAGCCCCGCAAGACAGTGCATCGCTAAACAGGGTCCACTTAAGTCCCCCAAAACTGAGTCTGAGAAGCTGGAGGAGACCATGTCAGTAAGGGAGCTCATGCGATCCTTCCAAAAGGGGCAGGACCCCTCAAAGAGAAAGTCTGGACTTTTCGAGCTCAAAACCGTCTCTTCTGAGCATGAAACAACAGAATCAGAATCACAGCCCACTCAGTCCAAATCCACCATCAAAGCCACATCAACCTGTTACGAACGGGAAGTGTCACTAGACGCAATACCTGGCAAGCACCACACAGAGAGAGACAAGCAAATTAACCCACCCCGAAAGCACTCCAAAGATTTTGGTGTTGAAATCAAGGCAGAGCTTGAGGACAACCCAGAGTACCAACAGTTTAGGCCGATCTCTGTAGATGGTAGTCCTGCTGCCCAGTCATACTTAACTGAAACCATAGAGTTTCCGATTTCTGTCCTCGATGATAGCTCTGATAGTTTAAAACATGAGGGCGTGGCAGACTCTCCCAGTGCCAGCCTGGGTGATTTTAGTCCTCCTCACCTGAGCTCAGAGGATAGCCTCAAACACCAGGGCTTAGCAACTCCTGGAACAAGCCCTGATAGTCTCTCTCTCTCTCCCAAAAATGCTGACCAGTCCACTAAAAACTCAACAGCTGTTACTATAGCTGTCGAAGATGACAAGAAAAGTAAGGATAAGTCTGGAGACTCCGGTGTGGGGACCATTGATGACCAGCCATCAAATGAAATAACCCTCCCTGTCTCTTCCAGCAAGGCTGCAGACGACCACACCACAAGTGAGTCCATATCTTTTCAGACGGTCGAGTCTAAGTCCTCTAAACCGAGAAAGCTTACAAAGAGAGTTTCTGAGACTTTAGAGAGCTTCCTAAGTGATGAGGAGAGCCCTGATGACAAGCTCGTCTCAGCCTTAGCTGCAACCATTGCTTCTAGTGCCTCTACCGAACATCAAGGAAGCTTAGAATTGCCTTTAAGCCAGCAAGACTCGGACGCCCTCAGTCCTTTTGCCGACGACTCTTTGACCATAAGCCACAGAGACTCTCTAGACGAAGGCAGTCCCCTCATGGAAGACAACTCTTCCCATAGGACCCCAGACTCTATCGAGCCCAGCCCAACAAAGGAATCCCCTTGTCGTGACTCCTTAGAGAGCAGCCCGGTAGAGCAAAAAAACTTCCCTCCCGCTCAGCCCAGTGAGTCCTCTAGCCACCCAGAGCCCTCCAAAGCCACAGACTACCCCCCAGACGTGTTGCGTAGTAGGCTACTCAGGGACCAGGAGGCTAGTGCTAATGATGATGACAGTATCGAGCAGACATTGTCTCAGATGGAAAGCTCTGGTAAGAGTCCTCTCTCCCCCGACACCCCTAGTTCTGAAGAGGTAAGTTATGAGGTAAACCCTAAAACCCCCGACAACATGTTCCTATCTGTGGTGTCCACATCAGCTGTCATAAACGAAGACTCAGGGGAAGATGATGATGAGTCAGAAGCACAGAGGAAATTCACTCCAGAGGAGGAGATGTTTAAAATGGCAGCCAAAATAAAAACCTTTGAGGAAATGGACCAGGACGCCAGAACCAAAGAGAACTCTCGAAAATATATCAGTGCCTCAGCAGATGACGAAGCAGGGGACGATAGCTTCAAAACAGTTGAACTAGAGTCCGCAAATGAGACTGAGCTCACTGGGGCCAAAGAGACCTCAGAGTTAGCTCTTTCTGCTGAATCCCTTGTTAAAGTACAACCTCCCTCTGCTTTTTCAGCAGGTGTGCATGAAGGAGTCCACCATACAGAGGCCAAGAGTGTAGCTACAACGGCAGCAGTGGAGGGAACTCAATCTGTCTCAGAGCAACATGTCTCACAATCAGTTCCTTCGCACAAAGACACAGATGAAAAAGACAGTTTAGCTCAAATGGCTACCATGTCTTCGAGCTCTGAGGGGGCTGCAAACATAACCGATGAGCAGAAGGAGGAAAGCTTGAGGAACTCGAGGGGAAGCAAGGAGGATGATGGGGGAGAGAAAGAGGCAGATACAGGCAGTCTGCAGACATCTGCTGTAAAGGCTCCCTGCCAGGTAGAGAGTAATATAACTGATGAAGTGAAAGGAGATTACAGGGGGCACTCAGGAGCCCCTGAGGCAGAAACATCCTCTACCATCATTATCAGACAAGCAAGGGAAATGTTCAAACCTGAGATCTGTATCTATGACGACACAGAGGAAGATGATGAGGAAGAGGAACCTCCCAGAACCAGGTCGAAGGGCGTGACCGCCAGCGCGGAGGCAGACCCCTGGAGCGCAATGCGTGAGGATGACGACGCTTTCGCGGCCCGTGTCAAAGAGGAAGAGCAGAAGATCCTGGGTCTGATGGTGGACCGGCATTCCCAGGGGGAAACCCCAGACACCACCCCAGGAAGGAGCCCCACAGAGGAGAGCACGCCAACCAGCGAGCCCAATCCTTTCCTCTTCCAAGAGGGGAAGCTCTTCGAGATGACCCGGAGCGGAGCTATTGACATGACCAAACGGACCTATGAGGACGAGGGCTTTGCCTTCTTCCAGATAGGAGAGCAGCCTCTAGAGGAGGCGCTGTCTGAACAGGTCAGAGAAGAGCCAGGAGATAGAGGAGCTACATTAAAAAGTGAAGTGGGCCTCAACCTGACTCTGGAAATAAAAGTGGAGGAAGATGAGAAACAAGCAAAAGGTGCTCCAGAGGACGATCAGACAGTTAGCGGGGCCGTAGCAGCCTCGCCTTCTAAATCAGACGCCTCTAAATCTAGAATCCCTAGAATGGGTCTTTCTGCCTCAGCTAAGACCACTAAGAAAGACAAAGACTCAGTATCTCCTGAGGCTTTAGAGGTTAAACCAGATACAATTGTAGAGGAGACCCCCCTAGAGGTAGAAAATAGTTATTTAGACCCAATGATAGCTAATGTTGTTACAGCAGTAACAACTGTCACTCGATCGGTGTACCCTGAACAGGACCAAGAGTCCTCTGACTCCTCTCCCGAGGAGCAGCATTCGGTTATAGAACTCCCCAAAACCATGGAAAAAATCACAACCCCAACTTCTAGTGAAAAAGTGAAAAAGATCCCAACTAAAACCCCAGCTATGGCTCCAGCCAAGGCTGGCCCCCAAAGTCGAGCTAAAACTTCTTCCTCCTCTACATCCCCCTATTCAGCTACTCCTAAAAAAGAGATCCCCTCTACAGAGTCAAAATCAAGAATACCTGTCAAAGGCAAGGCTAACCCTGTCAAGCCTGAGCCATCAGTTAAACATACTGAGTCTTCCCAGGACACAAAGCTAAAGTTCCCAGTTAAAAAGGACTTGAGGAGAAAGTCTGAGACAGATGCAGGTCTCTCTGCAGTTCCCAAAACCAAGACTTCGTCTTCCAAAGCCAAGAGCTTCTGTGAGGGAGACAAGACATCTGCTGAAAAGGGCCAGGTTCGTCCCATGAGCGCTGATTACTCCACCAAGCCAAAGTCATGCTTCGGCTTCCAATCCAGGCTGCCAGTTAGAGGCAAGCTTGGTCAGCCGTCCCACACTTCCACCCCCGCCAAAAAGAAAAGCGAGCCACGCAAGAAGTCCATAGAGTTTGTTAATGAGATTAGTGACGAAGCGGCAAAGCTGGTTGAGAGATTGGCTCAGGCCGATAAAGACAAAGAGCGTGAGGCTGCCACCGCTGCCATCTCGGATGACGAGAGCAGCGGCATAGACCCCTCCGCCATAGAGAGAGAGTCTTTTCCCGAAATGCACTTCCCTACTTCCGGAGATGTCTATCCCATTAGACCCCTGTGGGACGACCCTGTTGACACGCAGATGCAACGAATTCCCAACGATACAATCAGAAGACAAGGTACCCCTCTCCTCACTGGGCTCATTCTCTCTATATTGTTTCTCGCTAGCAAAGCTAGCCGTAAAAGGCGCCGCTTCTCTGTGTCTTGTAGCTAAGGCTCTTTGTAGGTTAACACTCTTTGTGGTTGCTTCTGTGGTGTTTAAGTGGTGTTTTGTGTTTGTATTTGTCTCTTTTCCTTCTATGTGTTCTAAAAATCTCAAGATTGACTTAAAGTCAGACTCAATTAAGGAATTTAGAATCAGTTTTAGCTTGAACATGTGTCATAGGTCATAGACAGGCTTAGTATCAAATGTGTTTGATGAACCCAATTAGGCTGTAGGAGAAAAGCTGAATTGAATACAATGAGAGATTACATTTTGTCAGAGCTGTTAAACTACTACTATCTACTTTCCATACAGTATATTTCCGTTAGTGTTTTCTTCTTCTAGAGTTGCCAAAATCACATGATAATAATTTATGATGGTATTGCTGCCCTATAAACCAACAGCATAAGAAGCTATACACCAAATACACATCTGTTTCAGTTACTGTTAATTATCGACACATACCTCCAAATAGCTAACATTATAGCACTACATGGCACAAGAAAGCCAGTGAAGAGTCTTTTTACTCATGTGCTCGGTTGAAGATAGCCTTTTCTTCCTAATGTGAATGTGACTTTGCCTGGCCATCCTTGTGGTGGCATTTACAGTAGATCCCCAGGATGAAGCCGAGAGGAAAGAGGAACGATTGGAAATAATAGCCGACCACCTGGGCTTCAGTTGGACGGGTGAGTGGAACCCCAGGCATGGTGGCTTTCCTAGAGTGTCAGAGACAATAAAGGCTGAAGATAATGTTGATTTAAACACATGTTAACATCAACATTACGTAGTTGACAGTGAAAAGTGTCTGGTGGGTTTTGTAGAGCTGGCTCGAGAGCTGGAGTTCAGCGAGGAAAGGATCAATCTAATAAGGATGGAGAATCCGAACTCACTACAGGACCAAAGCCATGCCCTGCTGAAGCTCTGGACTGGCAGGGATGGCAGACATGCTACAGGTAATGCTGATATATCACTCCTTATTGTATTAGAATATTTATCGACATTTAGACTATTCTGAGTATTTATTATTGATCATTTTCATATTTTCAGAATGGCTTATTTACTGTTATGATATTTAGTTATTCTGTTGTTATTTCCTTCCACAGAAACTACATTGATCAAACGACTCACCAAGATCAACAGGATGGACATTGTTCACCTCATCGAAACCAAGATAATCAAGTCCACCCAGCAGGACACATCGTCCCACACCTATGCAGAGATTGAGAGGACCATTGCATTGGATCACAGTGAAGGTATAGTGTATTACCAAGCAAAATATAAATATCTTTATCAACCAAAATGTACTAGCCATGCCAAAGAGATCACAGGTTAATAACGGTGTCCATATCTATGCCTGTCCAGGTTTTTCTGCCCTCCATGAGGACATAGACAGTCCCCGGCCAGGCAGGCGTACAGACGGCACCCCCAGTGGGCCAGGGTCCAGGCAGGGGCCCTTCATGGTGTCAGAGGAGGACCTCTCCTCCAGCATGTCATCACTGCACGAGACGTCAGGGCGGGTGGAGACAGACACATCAGTAACAGGCCTCCTGAGACACGCCCAGAAGGAGAAGCTACAGAAAGAGGGTGAAACGACACAGTAAGTCGTCCAGTCAGTGTAAGAGTGAAGTATTGAGTGAAAGAGAAATTGTTATGCTTAAAAAGGTCTTATGTTGTTTTCTGCTATATTCTGCTAATGTTGTATGGTTGTAGAAACAAACAGTTCAGTCAAATAATCTTGATTTGCATTGTTAAAATCACTAGAAATAAACCGTTTTTAAGAATAACTGTATTTACATTTTTGGGGAGATTTCACATGTTATTATTATTAGATGTTTGACTTGTTTTTTTGTTCCTCAGTTCTGTGGGCGGTACATCACAGAGTGGATCAGACAAGGCTGAGTCACTACACATGGGCACTTTTAAACAAGTAAGTCCCTTCTTCACCTTGTACCGCACCTCCCCCTACCAGCTCACCTCTCACGTCCTAGATTCTGCCTACAACGGGCCCACCCCTCCCTCCTCATCATCTCTATCTGTCAAGCATAAAGAGAAGGGGGCACAGCGTGGTGCAGAGTGTGGCGAGGGGTCACTCCAGCCCCCCCAGGCTGAAAGTGCCAACAAATGGTTGTTGTCGCCAACGAGTCACCAAGAGTCACCCACTAAAAGTAGTAAGCGTGTCTGTGAGAGCCGTCCGTTGTCCATGACCGACTTTGGGGACAGTCTGACTGAATGTGACCAGGCCGAGCCAGACTTCAGTGAGCTGTCTGTGGAGCTACAGCAAACCTCAGAGTACTACACTTACCTCTCCACCACCTCCGTCACTAGGACTTCTCAGACAACTGAACTGATTTCTGAGAAGATCAGTATTACAGCCGAGCCTATGAATTTACCACTTACTCAGTCTACTCAGCTTCCTCAGGCTTCTGAGGTGGTACGCCCCAAAGAGACATGTGAGATATTCTCAGAGGATCATATTGACGAGGTGTCGCACCGACTTTACAAAGTCCTGTTTGGATATGTAGAGAAATCAACTAGTGAAGAATCCAAGAAAACACCAATGGAATTGGATGAGGTACCCAGAACTTACAGAGCCAGCCGGGTTTATGAGGCAGATTCCCCTACCTCCATGCCTTTGATTGATGTAAACCAGGCTACTCTTGACCAGGAAGCTATCTCCACTGAGCATTACCTCAGACCTGTAGATTTCAGTCCCGTGACCCCAGAGTCTATCACCTTTGGGGTGAGTAAGGAATCACAGACAATAGCTCAGACATCATCAGACGTGTCAAGAACCACTCTGATTCCGGAGTCGGTCACAGTAGAATCCATTGTCAGCACTGCATTTATCCAGATATCACATGACTCAACTGCTGAGACCCGAGCAGAGGTGTCAGCTCTTCCAGTGTCTGAGTTAGACATATCTTTGGCTCCAGATTCTCTACGTTCCGAAACCAAAAAAAGGTCTTTATCTCCTGACTCAGCATCTGAGTATGCTACTAAAATTGTAGTTTCAATGCATGACCAATCATCTTCACCAGAGTCAGTGACATCAGATGATAGGTCTGGGTCCCAATCACCTGACTCACATATACCCGAGTATCGCCCATCAACACCTGATTCATCCATACTGTTGACTGAGAGTAGAGCCTCATCTCCCGAGTCACTGTCATCTGATACTGAACTAAGTCTTCTCTTGCCTGACTCACCCATACCTCAGTTCAGACCCCTGTCTCCTCTACCGCCCCCTGAGGTTGAATGGGAAACTGCAGAAATACCATCTTATGCCCCAGGACAAATGTTCTTAAGTGCCCCTGGAGCTGCAAGTAGTCTACTAGCACCAGGGCTAGCAGAAGCAGAGGACAGGCCCTTGACACCTATGGTTCCTAACAGGGGAGAGTTTTCCAGAGCGATATCCCCGGGCAGTGAGTATTTAGAGAGGAGGACATTATCACCAGACTCACCCCAGTCAGTAGTAGTATCAGATACAGAGGAAAGACCCCTGTCAGCTGAGTCTTTATCAGACTATAGACCCATGTCAGCTACATCACTGATGTTACTGAATGATATCAAAGCATCATCACCTGTATCAACAGGATCAGTAGATGAACACATATATCTGTCTCCAGATTCACCAATTACACAATTTTGGCAAACAGAACCCATTGCTTTAGTGAGGTTTTGTAGATCATCATCACCTGAATCTATATTTTCAGATATAGATTATGAAACCGCACCATTACTTTCATTACTTTATAAGGATAGACCTTCATCACCTGAATCAATAGCATCAATAGATGAGTATAGAGCGCTATCACCTGACTCACCGACACCTCAGTTTTGGCACATATTACCAGACTCTATTGTTGATTATAGATCTTCTTCACCTGAATCAGTATCATCAGAAACTAAATGTGTTCCAATGTCTCTGGAGTCTATAGGTACAGAGCATAGACCAGATTCACCTGAAGCTTTAGATTTTGAAAAGGAGATAACTTATTCAGCATTGACTCAATCGAAATCACTATGTGTGTCACCAATAACTGTAACTGAATCAGGTATAAACGTTCCTGAAAGTCCACCAATATTAACCGAGTCCGCAACTGCACCATTATTTGAATTTAGACAACCTGAACCTCAGAAAGGACGATCAGAACCTGACGTAGCTCAACCTTCATCTGTGTCACCAATAACAGTATCTGCATCAGGTATACATTTCCCTCCATCAGCAATACTAGAGCCAGAGTACAAACTTGTGTATGATGCAGAGCTTTGGAAGCTTATCTCTCAAATAAATGACCAACAGTATGTAGGCGAAACCTACTGTAGTAAAACAGGTGTGTTTCAGTATGCTGGACAGAGAAAAGAAGAGACATCCGAACCTGAAAAAACCCAGTTATCAATAGATTCTCCGGTAGAGGAGTCGGACTTTAAGCCCGAGTCATTATCAGAGTATAGATCCATGTCATCTTCATCACTGATGTTGTTGAAGGATATTAAAACAACGTCCCCTGAATCAACAGGAACAATGGATGAACATAGATCATTGTCACCAGATTCCCCTGTCCCCAAATATTCCCCATTGTTCCGTGAAGCTGTTCCGTTTCGTCATAGATCATCATCACCTGAATCGTTACCAGATGATGAGGTTTCTGAGATATTTTATTCGATATCTGTGGCTACTGAAGATAGACCCGTATCACCTGAGTCAGCTGGATCAGTCAGTGAGCGTAGCTCACGTTCAAAAGACCAAGACGTCGTAACTGAATCAGGTGTCCTTGAAAGTCCACCAATAATATTCAACTCCACAGCCCAATTATTTCCCGAATTGAGTAAACCTGAAACTCAGAAAGGACTATCAGTACCTGGTTTAGCCCAAACTCCAAAAGAACCATCTGTGTCACCAAGAATGGTATCTGATGAAGGTATACATGATCCTCCATCAGTAATACGAGTGCCAGCTTACAAACTTAAGTACGATGCAGAGCTTTGGAAGCTGGTCTCTCCAATACATGATCCCCAGTATGTCGGGGAAACCCCTAAAACAGGTATGTTCGAGTATGCCGAGGGTATCGTAGAGTATGTGCAGACGTCAGAACGAGAAAGTCCAACTTCATCAACTGAGGTTACAGAGGACAGACCCCTGTCATCTGATTCTGAGTCTGAACATAAGCCTCTCCCACCTGAGTCAGTTAAGATAATGGCTGTTTTGAGATCAGATAAGGCAGAGTCAGCGAAGTCATTGAAAGCATGTAAATCTTTATCCCCGGATTCCCCCATACCCCAATATTCACTATTCTTTCTCGAAACTGCTCAATCATATCATAGATCATTGTCACCTGAATCAGTATCTGATGCTGAAGTTCAAGTAGTTGACTCAAAATATTCAATAGTTCTGGGTATTGACGCTAGAACATCCTCTCCTGAATCTATAGGATCAGTCAATGAGCATAGACCACTATCCCCTGACTCTCCCATACCTGAGTTTAGACAGGAATTACCTGAATCTGCTTTCTCGTCCACAAGGTCTAGTTCATCATCACCTGAATCAGTGACTTCGGGGAATTCAGAAATGGAATATATACTATCTGAGGCAATTGACTTTTGTCAGAGACCAGACTCACCTGAGTCAATAGTATCAGATACAGAGGAAAGACCCCTATCACCTGAGTCTTTATCAGAGTATTGCCCCATGTCACCTGAATCAGTCATGCTACTGACAAATATCAGATCATCTTCTCTTGAATCTACAGCATCAGTGGATGAGTACAGGTGTCTGTCTCCAGACTCTCCTCTACCACAATACCTACAATATTTCCCAGAACCAACTTTGTTTATGTCAGGATACAGGTCAGTGTCACCTGAATCAATATGCTCAAATATGGAATATGAAACTGAGTTATTTTTATTTGCCTCATTGCTTTTTGAGAATAGACCCTCATCACCTGATTCAATAGCATCTATAGATGAATACAGGGCGCTGTCACCTGACTCACCCATACTTGAGTTCAGACATGCAATACCTGAATGTGTTACATCATCTGTATATGGATATAGATCATCATCACCTGAATCAGGGATTTCAGGGACTTCAGAAGTTGACGACATAACATCTGAGGCTTTTGCGTTTTGGCAGAGACCAGACTCACCTGAATCTACAGCATCAGTGGATGAGTATAGGTGTCTGTCTCCAGACTCTCCTCTACCACAATACTTGGATTATTTCCCAGAACCAGTTCTGTTTATGGCAGGAAGCAGATCATCGTCACCTGCATCAGTATTGTCAGATGATGATTGTGATCTTTCTGACATCTTCTTGACACTCTTTTCAGAGAGAGGTAGACCCTCATCACCTGAATCAGTAACATCAGTTGATGAATACATGGCGCTTTCACCAGACTCACCCATACCTGATTTTTGGCCGTCATTACCTGAATCTATTCCACATTTTATAGGATACAGATCAACTTCACCTGAATCAGATATGGAATGTGGGTCTCTGCCCTTAATGTCGTTATTCCATGAAGATAAACCCCGATCACTAACATCAGTATGGTCAGACAACGAATGTGAGCTTTCTGATATTTTTTCAACAATCTTCTCAGATAAAGATAGGCCTTCATCTGAGGCTTTTGCCTTTTGGCAGAGACCAGACTCACCGGAGTCAATCGTATCAGATACAGAGGAAAGACCCCTATCACCTGAGTCTTTATCAGAGTATTGCCCCATGTCACCTGAATCAGTCATGCTACTGACAAACATCAGATCATCTTCTCCTGAATCTACAGCATCAGTGGATGAGTACAGATGTCTGTCTCCAGACTCTCCTCTACCACAATACCTACAACATTACCCAGAACCAACTCTGTTTATGGCAAGAAGCAGATCATCGTCACCTGTATCAGTATTGTCAGATTTGGAATATGAAACTGAGTTATTCTCATTTACCTCAATGCTTTTTGAGGACAGACCTGATTCAGTAGCATCTGTAGATGACTACAGGGCACTGTCACCTGACTCACCCATACCGGAGTTTAGACAGAATTTACTTGAATATTTTGTTGAATGTAGATCATCGTCACCTGAGTCCGTGACTTCAGATATTGAATATGCAATTTCACCATCAGAATCAGTCATGCAAGTGCCAATTTACAAATTTGTGTATGATGCAGATCGTTGGAAGCTGATCTCTCCAATACATGACCCCCAATATGCAGGGGAAACCTTTGCTAGTAAAACAGGTATGTTTGAGTATTGTGGGAGTACAATAGAGTATGTACAGAAATCAGAACTTCTAAGTCAAACGTTATCAAACGAGAGTGGGTTGAGGTCAGATTCTCCTGAGTCAGTGAAGTCAATGGATGAGCATAGATCTTTATCTCCAGACTCACCAATTCCACAATATTTACAATATTTCCCAGAACCAGTAATGTTTATGGCCGGAAGCAGACCATCGTCACCAGATTCAGTGAGTTCAGAAGAAATTGGACATATGCTATCTGAGGCTTTTTCCTTTTGGCAGAGACCAGGCTCACCAGATTCAATAGCATCTGTAGATGAATACATGGCGCTGTCACCTGATTCACCCATACCTGAGTTTAGACAAGACTTACCTGAATCTGTTACATATTCTATTGGATATAGATCTTCATCACCTGATTCAGTGACTTCAGATATTGAATATGAACCTTTCATTTCTGAGGTATTCTTTATTGAATCAAGACCAGACTCACCGGAGTCAATCGTGTCAGATACAGAGGAAAGACCCCTATCACCTGAGTCTTTATCAGAGTATTGCCCCATGTCGCCTGAATCAGTCATGCTACTGACAAACGTCAGATCATCTTCTCCTGAATCTACAGCATCAGTGGATGAGTACAGATGTCTGTCTCCAGATTCTCCTCTACCACAATACCTACAATATTTCCCAGAACCAACCATATTTATGACAGGAAGCAGATCATCATCACCTGCATCAGTATTGTCAGATGAAGAATTTGAAAATGAGTTATTCTTGTATGCCTCAATGCTTTTCGACGACAGACCCTCATCACCTGATTCAATAGTATCTATAGATGAATACAGGACACTGTCACCTGATTCACCCATACCTGAGTTTAGACAGGCGTTACGAGAGTCTATCGTTTCAATGATTGGATATAGGTCCTCATCCCCTGAATCATTGTCAGGATATGAAACAGAGTCTGAAACAGAATTCGCTCCTCTGATTTCTGAGATTGAAGAAAGACAAGACACTCCTGATTCAACAACATCAGTAGATGAGTTCAGAGCTCTGTCACCAGACTCCCCAGTACCCCAGTACACACAGCACGGAACTACTACACTAATAGTGACAGGGAATAGATCAGCATCGCCTGAATCAATATGCTCAGATATGGAATCTGAAACGGACTTATTCTTACATACCTCAATGCTTTTTGAGAATAGACCCTCATCACCTGATTCAATAGCATCTATAGATGAATACAGGACACTGTCACCTGATTCACCCATACCTGAGTTCTTACATGCAATACCTGAATGTGTTACATCTTCTGTATATGGACATAGATCATCATCACCTGAATCAGTGATTTCAGGGACTTCGGAAGTTGACGACATAACTTCGGAGGCTTTTGCATTTTGGCAGAGACCAGACTCACCTGTATCTACAGCATCAGTGGATGAGTATAGGTGTCTGTCTCCAGACTCTCCTCTACCACAATACTTGGATTATTTCCCAGAACCTGCTCTGTTTATGGCAGGAAGCAGATCATCGTCACCTGCATCATTATTGTCAGATGATGAATATGATCTTTCTGACATCTTCTTGACACTCTTTTCAGAGAGAGGTAGACCGTCATCACCTGAATCAGTAGCATCAGTTGATGAATACATGGCGCTTTCACCAGACTCACCCATACCTGATTTTAGTCCGTCACTACCTGAATCTATTCCATATATTATTGGATACAGATCAACTTCACCTGATTCAATGTGCTCAGATATGGAATGTGGGACTCTGCCCTTAATGTCGTTATTCTATGAAGATAAACCCCGATCACTAACATCAGTATGGTCAGACCAGGAATGTGAGCTTTCTGATATTTTTTCAACAATCTTCTCAGATAAAGATAGGCCTTCATCTGAGGCTTTTGCCTTTTGGCAGAGACCAGACTCACCGGAGTCAATAGTATCAGATACAGAGGAAAGACCCCTATCACCTGAGTCTTTATCAGAGTATTGCCCCATGTCACCTGAATCAGTCATGCTACTGACAAATATCAGATCATCTTCTCCTGAATCTACAGCATCAGTGGATGAGTACAGGTGTCTGTCTCCAGACTCTCCTCTACCACAATACCTACAACATTACCCAGAACCAACTCTGTTTATGGCAAGAAGCAGATCATCGTCACCTGTATCAGTATTGTCAGATTTGGAATATGAAACTGAGTTATTCTCATTTACCTCAATGCTTTTTGAGGACAGACCTGATTCAGTAGCATCTGTAGATGACTACAGGGCACTGTCACCTGACTCACCCATACCGGAGTTTAGACAGCATTTACTTGAATATTTTGTTGAATGTAGATCATCGTCACCTGAGTCCGTGACTTCAGATATTGAATATGCAAATTCACCATCAGAATCAGTCATGCGAGTGCCAATTTACAAATTTGTGTATGATGCAGATCGTTGGAAGCTGATCTCTCCAATACATGACCCCCAATATGCAGGGGAAACCTTTGCTAGTAAAACAGGTATGTTTGAGTATTGTGGGAGTACAATAGAGTATGTACAGAAATCAGAACTTCTAAGTCAAACGTTATCAAACGAGAGTGGGTTGAGGTCAGATTCTCCTGAGTCAGTGAAGTCAATGGATGAGCATAGATCTTTATCTCCAGACTCACCAATTCCACAATATTTACAATATTTCCCAGAACCAGTAATGTTTATGGCCGGAAGCAGACCATCGTCACCAGATTCAGTGAGTTCAGAAGAAATTGGACATATGCTATCTGAGGCTTTTTCCTTTTGGCAGAGACCAGGCTCACCAGATTCAATAGCATCTGTAGATGAATACAGGGCGCTGTCACCTGATTCACCCATACCTGAGTTTAGACAAGACTTACCTGAATCTGTTACATATTCTATTGGATATAGATCTTCATCACCTGAATCAGTGACTTCAGATATTGAATATGACCTTTTCATTTCTGAGGTATTCTTTATTGAATCAAGACCAGACTCACCGGAGTCAATCGTGTCAGATACAGAGGAAAGACCCCTATCACCTGAGTCTTTATCAGAGTATTGCCCCATGTCGCCTGAATCAGTCATGGTACTGACAAACGTCAGATCATCTTCTCCTGAATCTACAGCATCAGTGGATGAGTTCAGGTGTCTGTCTCCAGACTCTCCTCTACCACAATACCTACAATATTTCCCAGAACCAACCATATTTATGACAGGAAGCAGATCATCATCACCTGCATCATTATTGTCAGATGAAGAATTTGAAAATGAGTTATTCTTGTATGCCTCAATGCTTTTCGACGACAGACCCTCATCACCTGATTCAATAGTATCTATAGATGAATACAGGACACTGTCACCTGATTCACCCATACCTGAGTTTAGACAGGCGTTACGAGAGTCTATCGTTTCAATGATTGGATATAGGTCCTCATCCCCTGAATCATTGTCAGGATATGAAACAGAGTCTGAAACAGAATTCGCTCCTCTGATTTCTGAGATTGAAGAAAGACAAGACACTCCTGATTCAACAACATCAGTAGATGAGTTCAGAGCTCTGTCACCAGACTCCCCAGTACCCCAGTACACACAGCACGGAACTACTACACTAATAGTGACAGGGAATAGATCAGCATCGCCTGAATCAATATGCTCAGATATGGAATCTGAAACGGACTTATTCTTACATACCTCAATGCTTTTTGAGAATAGACCCTCATCACCTGATTCAATAGCATCTATAGATGAATACAGGACACTGTCACCTGATTCACCCATACCTGAGTTCTTACATGCAATACCTGAATGTGTTACATCTTCTGTATATGGACATAGATCATCATCACCTGAATCAGTGATTTCAGGGACTTCGGAAGTTGACGACATAACTTCGGAGGCTTTTGCATTTTGGCAGAGACCAGAATCACCTGAATCTACAGCATCAGTGGATGAGTATAGGTGTCTGTCTCCAGACTCTCCTCTACCACAATACTTGGATTATTTCCCAGAACCAGTTCTGTTTATGGCAGGAAGCAGATCATCGTCACCTGCATCAGTATTGTCAGATGATGATTGTGATCTTTCTGACATCTTCTTGACACTCTTTTCAGAGAGAGGTAGACCCTCATCACCTGAATCAGTAGCATCAGTTGATGAATACATGGCGCTTTCACCAGACTCACCCATACCTGATTTTTGGCCGTCACTACCTGAATCTATTCCATATTTTATTGGATACAGATCAACTTCACCTGAGTCAATGTGCTCAGATATGGAATGTGGGACTCTGCCCTTAATGTCGTTATTCTATGAAGATAGACCCCGATCACTAACATCAGTAGGGTCAGACAACGAATGTGAGCTTTCTGATATTTTTTAACAATCTTCTCAGATAAAGATAGGCCTTCATCTGAGGCTTTTGCCTTTTGGCAGAGACCAGACTCACCGGAGTCAATCGTGTCAGATACAGAGGAAAGACCCCTATCACCTGAGTCTTTATCAGAGTATTGCCCCATGTCACCTGAATCAGTCATGCTACTGACAAACGTCAGATCATCTTCTCCTGAATCCACAGCATCAGTGGATGAGTACAGGTGTCTGTCTCCAGATTCTCCTCTACCACAATACCTAAAATATTTCCCAGAACCAACCATATTTATGACAGGAAGCAGATCATCATCACCTGCATCAGTATTGTCAGATGAAGAATTTGAAAATGAGTCATTCTTGTATGCCTCAATGCTTTTCGACGACAGACCCTCATCACCTGATTCAATAGTATCTATAGATGAATACAGGACACTGTCACCTGATTCACCCATACCTGAGTTTAGACAGGCGTTACGAGAGTCTATCGTTTCAATGATTGGATATAGGTCCTCATCCCCTGAATCATTGTCAGGATATGAAACAGAGTCTGAAACAGAATTCGCTCCTCTGATTTCTGAGATTGAAGAAAGACAAGACACTCCTGATTCAACAACATCAGTAGATGAGTTCAGAGCTCTGTCACCAGACTCCCCAGTACCCCAGTACACACAGCACGGAACTACTACACTAATAGTGACAGGGAATAGATCAGCATCGCCTGAATCAATATGCTCAGATATGGAATCTGAAACGGACTTATTCTTACATACCTCAATGCTTTTTGAGAATAGACCCTCATCACCTGATTCAATAGCATCTATAGATGAATACAGGACACTGTCACCTGATTCACCCATACCTGAGTTTAGACAAGACTTACCTGAATCTGTTACATATTCTATTGGATATAGATCCTCATCACCTGAATCAGTGACTTCAGATATTGAATATGACCTTTTCATTTCTGAGGTATTCTTTATTGAATCAAGACCAGACTCACCTGAGTCAATCGTGTCAGATACAGAGGAAAGACCCCTATCACCTGAGTCTTTATCAGAGTATTGCCCCATGTCGCCTGAATCAGTCATGGTACTGACAAACGTCAGATCATCTTCTCCTGAATCTACAGCATCAGTGGATGAGTTCAGGTGTCTGTCTCCAGACTCTCCTCTACCACAATACCTACAATATTTCCCAGAACCAACCATATTTATGACAGGAAGCAGATCATCATCACCTGCATCAGTATTGTCAGATGAAGAATTTGAAAATGAGTTATTATTGTATGCCTCAATGCTTTTCAACGATAGACCCTCATCACCTGATTCAATAGTATCTATAGATGAATACAGGACACTGTCACCTGATTCACCCATACCTGAGTTCTTACATGCAATACCTGAATGTGTTACATCTTCTGTATATGGATATAGATCATCATCACCTGAATCAGTGATTTCAGGGACTTCGGAAGTTGACGACATAACTTCGGAGGCGTTTGCATTTTGGCAGAGACCAGACTCACCTGAATCTACAGCATCAGTGGATGAGTATAGGTGTCTGTCTCCAGACTCTCCTCTACCACAATACTTGGATTATTTCCCAGAACCAGCTCTGTTTATGGCAGGAAGCAGATCATCGTCACCTGCATCAGTATTGTCAGATGATGAATATGATCTTTCTGACATCTTCTTGACACTCTTTTCAGAGAGAGGTAGACCCTCATCACCTGAATCAGTAGCATCAGTTGATGAATACATGGCGCTTTCACCAGACTCACCCATACCTGATTTTTGGCCGTCACTACCTGAATCTATTCCATATTTTATTGGATACAGATCAACTTCACCTGAGTCAATGTGCTCAGATATGGAATGTGGGACTCTGCCCTTAATGTCGTTATTCTATGAAGATAGACCCCGATCACTAACATCAGTATGGTCAGACCAGGAATGTGAGCTTTCTGATATTTTTTTAACAATCTTCTCAGATAAAGATAGGCCTTCATCTGAGGCTTTTGCCTTTTGGCAGAGACCAGACTCACCGGAGTCAATCGTGTCAGATACAGAGGAAAGACCCCTATCACCTGAGTCTTTATCAGAGTATTGCCCCATGTCACCTGAATCAGTCATGCTACTGACAAACGTCAGATCATCTTCTCCTGAATCTACAGCATCAGTGGATGAGTACAGGTGTCTGTCTCCAGACTCTCCTCTACCACAATACTTGGATTATTTCCCAGAACCAGCTCTGTTTATGGCAGGAAGCAGATCATCATCACCTGCATCAGTATTGTCAGATGAAGAATTTGAAATTGAGTTATTCTTGTATGACTCAATGCATTTTAAGGATAGACCCTCATCACCTGATTCAATAGCATCTGTAGATGAATACAGGACACTGTCACCTGATTCACCCATACCTGAGTTTAGACAGGCATTACGAGAGTCTATCGTTTCAATGATTGGATATAGGTCCTCATCCCCTGAATCATTGTCAGGATATGAAACAGAGTCTGAAACAGAATATGCTCCTCTGATATCTGAGATTGAAGATAGACAAGACACTCCTGATTCAACAACATCAGTAGATGAGTTCAGAGCTCTGTCACCAGACTCCCCAGTTCCCCAGTACACACAACACGAAACTACTACACTAGTGACAGGGAATAGATCAGCATCGCCTGAATCAATATGCTCAGATATGGAATCTGAAACTGAGTTATTCTTACATGCCTCAATGCTTTCTGAGGATAGACCCCCATCACCTGATTCAATAGCATCTGTAGATGAATACAGGACACTGTCACCTGATTCACCCATACCTGAGTTTAGACAGATATTACGAGAGTCCATGATTGGATATAGGTGCTCATCCCCTGAATCAGTGGCTTCAGATGTAGAATATGCTCCACTCATTTCAGAGTCCTCCTCTGTTGAATTGAGGCCAGACTCACCTGAATCAGTAGCATCCGTGAATGGACATAGGTCTTTTTCACCTCAGTCACCAGTTCCACTATTTACACAGATCGCACTTGGGTCTAGCACAGTAGAAACAGGATATAGGTCTTCATCTCCATTATCAATAACATCAGACATGGAATTTGACTTGGTATTTTCTGACATTGAGGAAACAGTGTTGCCAACCAAAAGTCTCATTCCTGAGCATGTTTCCCCATCAGAAATATTGTCAATAGAAGCAACAGAACAGAAACCTAAGGCTGCTTCATCAGATTCACCTGTACCTGGAACAGCCATGATGGTAGAAGAATACAATCGTATGTATGATACAGAGCTTTGCAAGCTTATCTCTCAAATTCACGACACCCAATATGTGGGAGAAACCTTCTTGAGTAAAACAGGCTTCTTGGAGTATACTGGGAGTAGCGAAGCATATGTAGAGACTTCTCCTGGTGAGGAAGACGTTGCTCAAGGTAGCACAGACATCAGTCCAGAAGCTGTACCTGGTCCACAAGTGGAACCAGCAGCTACCACTGAAACAGCCAAGATCGATCAGGATGTAGCTTTGACTGAGAGTATAGAGTGCATACAGACTTATCCAGAGGAGAGAGAAGTTGCTCGAGGTAGCACTGAGATCAGCACAGAAGCTCTACCAGATTGGCAAGTGGAACCTTCAGAAACTACAATTGAGACAGTCAAGATTGATCAGGATGTAGCTCCTACTGAGAGTGTTCCAAGCGTATCTGATATAGTTTTACCTGAATCACTAGCAGCAGAAGTAGTATCGGAGTGTACATTTGAAACAGGTCACAGATCAGCTTCCCCTCACTCCAAATCAGACTCTGGAGATGAATGGGTCATAGTGTCTGTATCGGAGACTGAGGATAAGCCTCTATCACCCGAGTCATTACCTGACTGCCGACCCATATCACCTGCAACACTGGTGTTAAAGGCAGATGTTAGAACGTCATCACCTGAATCTGTGTTATTCGAGAAACAAGTTGAGAAGGATAGACCGCTATCCACTGAGTCTGTTGAATACAGAACCATGTCTCTAGAATCAACGATGTCAATGGATAAGGTTAGATCATCTTCACCTGAATCAATGCATGAGATTAATGACAATAGATCGCTTTCTCCAGACTCACCAATCCCTCAGTATACAAGATCAGGTGTGTCAGGTATTGATTCATGTAATATGGAGTATGCCACCATAGAACACAGGTCATCATCACCTGAATCCATGACCTCTGGCTCTGAGTATGAGCTAATGGTCATATCATCATCAGCATTAGAGAGTCGGCCATCCTCGCCTGATTCTCTAGAGTCAGTCGGCAGGAATAGACGGCTATCGCCTGACTCACCAGTGCCTGAGTTTATGAGGATATTATCTCAGTACTTCATGGAACCCCGGGCCCTTAGTGAGAGAACGTCTTCGCCTGAGTCTGTGTCATCAGACACTGTATTCGTAGCTTTACCTGTCGATTCTTGGGCCGATGTCCACCAAAGGCACTCGTCTCCTGAATCAGGTGCATCAGATGAAGAGTTGAGTTTAGTTATTACAGGCACAGAAACAATGACATTTAAAGCAGGTGCGTTGAGTCATGTGACATCTGTATTAACGTCTGAGCGTGTCCCAATGTCGCCAGAAGAAAACACCGTGGGTGTTACTCTGTTGTCAGTCCCAGCTACTAAATTTGAAAAAGAGCAGGGACAAATGAGCACGACAGATCACGAGTTACCAAGGGTCAGTGGGCTAGTAGCAGAAATGGTTATCACATCTACGGAACAGGCACGGACAAAGCATGGTTCAGAGCATGCTGAAACCATCCCAACTCCCCAAGCCACTATGGGTTTGGAAAATGTCAAAAAGGTCCAGAAAGATGTCCAGGTTAAGCAACAACCAGTGAAGGTCAAGGACAGAAGTGAGGAAGAAGTAGAGGTCCTACGCCTCAGTGCTGATTCAATAAAGACCCAGGATGCCCCACAGAGGGTAAGAGAGAGAGCATGATAAAGCTGACTTTGCACGTGCTATGGATTGATGGAATAACTCCCAATTCTAATGGAGGATGACAATAACACTGTATGGTCGAAATGGGATGTCTGGATTCACCAATGGGTTTGTGCAAAATGGAGTGTATCTAAGGAATGTGTGTACGATCACAATGCACTTAGATGGTGGGTGATGGAACTAACCGATTGTGACTCATTTGAGCTCTTAGTAACAGTTTGTGTGCAAGCATATTGCTATTACTGTGACATTGTTGGGCACTGTGATGTTGACCTTTATAATTGCTTGGTTTGCTCTCCCATGTTCTTGCAGTGATTTAAATGTGACATGGTGTTGTGGGAGAGAATTACTAACGAGACCTTAGTCAACCAAGTTCTCTCGTGTTGGTGTGTTGCAGTTTATTGATGGGATGTTATTGGAGCATGCCAACTGACTTGCTGTAACCACACATTTGAAGAATACTTGTTCAAGTGATATCAACATTTACTTCCAGGCTCCGTCTCAAGCAGCCAAGGAAATAGAGTTGAAGACCAGTTATGGGAAAATGCAACGCAAATTAGAGTCTACCTTGGTAACGGAAAGTACTTTACATGAGCGAAAAGCAGTATTAGACTTGAGTCAAGAAACAAGCATATCAGGTCTGGTATCACCTAAGCAGACAAAGACAGCCACAGGCTACAAACCTCTGATATCAACCCCATTGCAGATCAGTGAACAATACCCTTTCACTACCCATAGAGCAGTGACACCTAAACTAAAGGTACTTGACTCTGCCACTCAGGAATTCTCAGACTGGAGTGAATTTACACAAGAGGAATTCGAGGAGACTCATTCGGGTGAGTTATTTTCGCCGATGTCAAGCCAATTCCTGGTGCCAGCAGATTACGAGGCCCTATTTTCCGGACGCCACTCTCTGAGAGTCTCCGAGTGTAGCCAGTTGTCCCCCACTGATATGAGTCCAGTTTCTCCAGTCTTCAGCGACCCTCAGTCAGATAATTGTCAGGTCACAACCACCACCCTGATGGGTCCTGAGTTCGCTTCAAAGTCTGCTACACCTGGATCTGCAGAAGCCTTTGAATTCTCGCCAGACTTTAAGCGAGTGATCGGCGAATTTGAGAAAACACTCTCTTCATTTGGGCCAGTTGTCCAATCAGATCCCGCCCAAGAAAATTCAGACCTGGAGTTCTTTGACTGCAAAGATGATTTCTCAGACTTCTCAGAGGCAGAGGATCTAGAGCCAGAGGAACCTGAGGTCCTCTACCACATCGAGGAGCCTCCATCCCCAACCCCCTTCTGCAGCACTCTGGAAACGGGCTTCCTCAAAGGAAGCCCTGTATGCAGTGCACAGTTCCTACGGGTGGATGACCAAAATCGCTTCTCTTTGGGTAGTGAAAGTCTTGGGGACTATGGCATTTATGACGGACCAGAAAGTGAAAGTGAAACTGTACCCACGTGTGAGGAGCTACCCTCCAGGTCGCAGGCAGGGTACGATGATGATGAATACTCTCTGGAACGGGTAAGAGGTCAAGCATGATGACTGCACCCTGCCCTGGCTTGTGTCCCAGCTTCGCAGGCTGATTGCAGTGTTACCACAGTCCAGAGAGGACATCAACTGACTCAAACACAGAGACTAATACAAGAAGCTTATGAGTGGTGTGTCTGCATGTGTGCATACTTACCAAACAAAACACACCAGGTCAAAACCACTTCAAAGTGGGGTTACTGACCAACACAATGGAATAATCATGTGACAAAAGCCTGATCAATAATGATAATGCTTAATTATTAGAATGCTTTTTTTTTTTGCTGTGTTTGCAAATTCTTCTTATATTTTCAGCTAGGTTATCTGGTGCAATGAAGAGTACACACGAATATATTCTGTAACATTTTTGTGAAATAATTACCTTCACTGTCACTGTCAGTACTTCATATTCCACATCAACATTCCATACAGACGTACTTGTCTGCAGCTTTGGCCACCATTTCTTTGGATTATCGTGGCCATATCTTGCATGGCTGGTTTTGTTGGAAATTGTTGTGCAACTGTGCCTTCTCTTCATCTTCCATCTCCACCATTTTATAGAACCTCTGTCATACTGGATATGTTCTTCTTTGAATTTCTATCAGGTCTACAATAGCCTACTTTTGAATGCCTTTTCAGCATCCCTATGAGAGCAAAGTAAAGAGCCAAGAAAGAGAAAAGAAGGAACACTTGCCTGTTGTTCTGTGCCTGCAGTAACAGTGCCTGAAGTAACTAAACAAAATGTGTAACCATGTTATACTGATCTACGGTGGCCACAATGGCTGTGTGCTGTCTCTCAGGAGATAAATGAGGAGCTAGGGTTGCTGTCATCGGATAGCTCAGAGGAGGAGGTGTTGACCACCAGGGTGGTCCGACGCAGAGTTATCATCCAGGTATACGGCATTGAAGGAGCATGAGGGGAAGTGAGCCCTGCCCTCGTGTGGTGTGATGTGGCGTTGGGGTTAGACGGGAGTCGAGTTTTAGCTTGTGGGTAGTTTTGTTGCTGTGCTGCACTTCACCTCGAACGGTTGGGTCATTTTTCAAATTTGGATTTCTATTTCATTCTGCACCCTCATATGCCATATCGTTTTGTTGATTAAACCTTTATGGTCTTAGATAATGATTGAAAACGGTTTATTTCCTTTTTGAGTGGGTTTTACAATGTTTAAGCCGGTTATTCTGTGTACTTGCTGTGTAATTTGTTCAGGGTCAGTTGTATGACCGGGTATCTCTTCTCTCTCTAGGCGGATGATCTGCCAGACATCCCTCCGCAAACAGTGACAGAGGAACAGTACACGGATGAGCATGGAAACCTGGTAGTCAAGAAGGTAAAGGGACATTTTGCAACTACATTCACTGTATAACAGACACTTAACTCTTGAACACACCCCGATTTACAGTAGATCTCAACTACATACTGTAACTGCTATGTAACCGTGTTTGTCAATTGTAAAGTAATCCAGTCTCCTCAGGCAAATACTGTACGTGTGTTTTATATTACATGACCTAGTCATGCAGCTCCGTGCTCTACCAGTGGTAACTTTCCTCTCTTTCTGGTCTCTTTCCCCCAGATCACGCGGAAGGTGATCCGTAAGTACTTCTCTCCAGACGGCGTGGAGAGAGAGGAGGTGACGGTGGAGGGATCTCACCAGGAGATGGTCAGTGTGGAGGAAGGAGACGGCTTCTCCAAGGTAGTGAAGAGGACTGTGGTCCGGAGCGAGGGAGATCAGACCGAGGTCAGTCTTGTCTGTATGTGTGTCAGCCTGCTGTCTTTGTTTGGGGTCAATATTCCAGTATTTCTGAAAACGATTGTGTATTACAGGGTTTACGTATAATGTGGATATTATGATGTCACAAGGGTGTCTGGGCCTTAATGTGGAACTGACATCGTTTGAACTACTTTGTAGATATGGAAGAAAAAAACTGAATCATAATATCAGTTTAACATATACAACCTCCAGTTCATGCTTCAAAACCAACTTCATAAGAGGTTTTCAAAATTCCATGACATAATTCATTGTTGGCAAAAATAGATGGATTCCGTTCAAATGCATGATTCATATAATTCCCCAATAAATGTCTTGGTAGTCTTAAAAACTATTGCTATCTGGTTGTAAATCACAGCTGGCCTGGTACATTGTTTGCTGCCTTCATTTATGACTCAATATTTTGACCCAAAAAAACGGATGACTGTAGCTAAGGCTGGGAATGTCAATACACAATACAATCATACTAGCAAGGGCAATCAATGATCACAATTCAGTCATTATGTGGCTAATAGGCAAGCGAGAAATAAATGAGTCAGTAGTTGAGTCATCTGCTTTATGAAATTACAGCCTGGTGCGCTCGCATCGGCGAATTCAACTTCAATCGCGCTGCTTTCATGTGTGTCCAGAGAGAAATGTGCGGACACATGCCACAGTCCTAGCCAGGCTACTAAAATGTTGCAGCCTGGCTTCGATTTTTAAAGCTTGACAATGAATAACCCAAAAACAAAAAACGTGGAAGAAAACACCATGCAATGGAGAAACATGTAGGCCTACGACAGCAACATGGCTGCCAGATAGAACACAACACCTCCCATAACACCCTGTGGTAGGTCACTTGGCCAATTTAGCAGATGGGTGAATGCCATCCTATTCAGCTATTTCTGTATCTATGCTATTCTACCCTGCGTATCCGACAGATATACTCAAATATTCTATCCACAATGTCTACACACCCCATCACACACAAGCATATCGCTATATCCGCAATAAGATCTGCTATATATGTGTATACGACCAATACAATGTGATTTGTTTTGGTTAAATTGGCAGCACCTGGGAAATACTGTACTGGGGATTTGCCATAAGGAGAGAAGCAACAAGCTCTCCAAAGCTCCATGGACATTAATGTTTGAATAAAGTACATTTGACTCATTTGGTGCTTAGAGTAAGTCTCATTGCTCTGACAGAGCCTTTTTGACTTGAATGTATTTTTAGATGTTTCCATTAAAAGCCTTATTTGACCTTTAATCTGCTTTCTGAGCCCTACACTTGGGTGCTATCTTGAACCTTTAAACATTATTTGGCTGTCCGCATAGGAGAACCATTTGAAGAACCCTTTATAGTTCCAGGTAGAACCCTTTTGGGTTTCATGTAGAAGCCTTGGTTTTACATGGAACACAAAAAGGTTCTACCTGGAACTAAGAAGGGTTATACCTGGAACCAAGAAGGGTTCTTCTATGGGGACAGCTGATTTTGTTTCTAAGAGTGTATGTGCTGAGATCCCTTGCCTATTCATTGTCCGTGTATAGTTCGGGCTACACCACACTATATAATGTGTCCATAATGACTGTATATCCTTACAGTGTGTACTGTATACTCAAGTTTTGTAATCTACTGTATCAGTGACCTTTGAACCCTGTGTTTGACCTCTCCAGTTGACCTTCTCGGAGCCCTTGGCCCTGGGGGCCACCACGGCCTCAGACTTCGAGTCAGAGCAGGTGCAGGGCCGAAAGGTCAGCAAGGTGGTCAAGACGACGGTGGTGAGGGGCGAGAGGATGGAGAAGCAGACGGGTGACTCAACGCTGGCCGCAGACCTCCCCTCGGCCAAGGAGGACTTTGAGAAGGTCAGTCGTCAGGGAGGGAGAGTTGTGACAATGCCAGGAGTGTCTTTTCTACCTCAGTGGCTCGAGCAGAGCAGGTTGATATTAGCAATACTGTGCCTGGAATATAAAGCTGAATGCTTCTTGACTGTAACATGTTCTTTAGAAGCATGTCTGTTTTTAATCCGTCTTGTTAAAAACCTTATTGAGCGCCAGTTTGAAGATCAACCCTAGGACCAGAGACACTGGGTTTTGGTGTTTGAAATGTCCTTTTCCTTGTTCTGTCACTTCCAGGCGTTGAGTTATGCTGGAGGCTTTGGAAAAATCCAACTTCCTCATTTAGTAGAGAAAGAGGTTGTGCAGGACGACGGTTCTGTGGTCAAAAGGTTTGAGAACAGAATGGGAGTTCATTCATTGACACGTCCATCTTTGTTTGGACATTCCTGTTGGTTTCCTGAGTGGTTTATCTGAACGCATGGTGTGAATACAGCTGTGGTTGTGCTATATGACCAACACCTATGATTGTTGTTATGCCAAACAGGCCATGGCATTGGCTGTACAGCATAAACATATCAGGAAGCAGGTTAGTGAATACCTCCCCTCTATATCTTAACCATAACTCTTAAACACACCGCAGATGCTTACATTTTGACATGGTGATTTGAAAGGTAAGTTAGTTTTTTACAACCAGATCTCTATTTTTTTATGTAAATGGCATGTTATAGATGGGTCCAGACACTTAATTGTGCGGTTTCATTTGTTTTTGTGAAATTTACCCAAACCAGGGATTCATTTCTTCATACTCGTTGTGCAGTACGGGGCTCCTCTGAAAAAGCATGAACAAATGCTCCTAAAAACACCAAAATGCTTTAACTTTATATTCCATTTTGTTGCGACTCGAGCGATACCTCCCTGTCCATTGTACAGTTAAACTGCCAAAACAAAGAAACTTGAGTAACACTTGAGTAAAAACGTGGGATACAAAGTATATTGAAAGAAGGTGCTTCCACACAGGAAGTTCCAGACACTTGTAGAATCTATGCCAAGGCACATTGAAGCTGTTCTGGTGGCTCGTCGCGGCTCAACGCCCTATTAAGATACTTTATGTTGGTGTTTCCTTTATTTTGGCAGTTACCTCTAGCAGCAGGCTACACGGAGAAATGAACAGCTGGATAGGGGAAATAGCTCAAGTCGTACAAATATGAATATAATGGAAAAGTTCATAATGACAATTTCATGTGTACAACATGTATCCCTAAATTGGGAGCGTTTTAGTTTCTAAAAGGACGTATTTGGGTGTTTTTTGAGAATTTGTTAGTTTTTTCAGGGCCCCCGTACTGCACAACGAAGATGAGGAAATGAATCACTGGTCAGGGTAAGTCTCTCAAAAACAAGGAAAATCGCAAAAAAAAAAGTGTCTGGAACCTTCTATAACATGCCATTTCCATCAAACATTTAGATATGTTCGTTAAAAAAAAAAAGCTAACTTCTCCTTTAATTATAGGTCCTTTAGTCATGGGGCTTGTGTGATGCGTTCAGATTACTCATGTGTTCCTGATGTTAGAGCGTGGTCTAACATGCATGATGTGTTTTCATTTGAAAAAATGACGGTCAACAGCATTTTGGTCAACCTACAAACTGCAAGCCTGTCAATGAAGCGCTATCAAAACTTTGACAGGTTGTTTGAAAAGAATTGTCTAACCAAGCCTAATAACCTCGAAACTCCCTCCCTCTCCCATTCCATCTCCAGAACCCAGATGCGTAAGTCTCGTACCCAGAAGAGGACTGTGGTGAAAGACGCCCAGGGTAAGCATGTGCTCCTGGAGCGGCTGGACGACACCCCAGAGACCCTGCAACCCGATGCCCTTCGGGAACACCTGCACCTGCTGCTCCAACGCTATTGTGCCAAGGAGGAGGAGGAAGGAGAGAAAGAGGAGGAGAAGAGAAAGAAGAAGTGATGGGCTGATTTGATTTGCTGGCTGAGTTGTTCTTCTTCCCTTTTGGCCCTGCCCCCCATGCTACATAAGCCCCCTATCCACAAAAAGCCTATGAAGTCTTGTAAGCTCACCCCTGATCTTTACCTTCCACACAGACATCTCCCGCTAAAGACACTGGATTGCGTTTTTGTTTTGTTTGTTGTTCTTTTCCCTTTTGTGGCAAATAATGGAACACTTTTTGTTTTTGTTATTTGTGCTTTCACTTTTTTTTTGGTCGTTTTCCTTTTGACTTTTCCTGTTTTATTTGCTCATTTTGTGACCAAAGATAGTATCCCCTTTCTCGTCGGGTTACTTAGAATAATATTTGGTCGTTATCCTTTTTCTTTTTTTGGGGGGGTTCTTCTAGTTTTTGGCTGCTGTGGTACAATATGTGGTACAATAAACAACTACGCAAACAAAATGCAACAAACAGAAAACAAAAAGGGAAAACGAATAAAGAGGGGGCACCTCTGACATTCGCCTCATGCACAGGCATCTTCCTAAAGGAACGATTGTAAACATTTGTAAATAAAGGAGAAGAAACATGCTCGGACTGGGAGAAAACGAAACGAACAGCAATTCAAAAGCATTTATTAACCCCCCCTCCCCCCCCACGGTACATGCTTGTACACGTATGTGCACCAATCAAAATCGCTCTTCTGCTCTGAGGTGAAGGGTCATAACAAAGTTGATCCTTTTCGCCCCACTAGGAGTCACTTGTCACAAAGAGTTTTGGAAAGATACTGTAAAAATTGAGGAAATTCCATATTCTTTCATCAAGGACAAATACGTGATCTGAACCAACATTTTACTGAAGCAAATCACACTCATATAACCCTGCACTACAGTTCTGTAGTGCTGCGCGATTAAACAAAATGTTGGTTATTTTTTTGTATTTTAAACAACTATTTGACTCTCGGTTCAATTATTTGAATTCCATTTAGTTCGGGTTTTGTCTGAGCTCAGTGTGCACATGGCGCTGTAATTTCTCTTGCAATAAATCAGATCATGCCTGAACTGTGCGATGTAGTAGGGAGTTGTAGTTTCTAACAGGCCAACGTTCTTTCTAGTTTAGCAATGAAAACGTGATAATTAACTACAATGACCATAATCCATTGCCCGTTCTTCCGCGATCAAGGGGGGGGATACACAGAGAGCAGTTTCTTCACAAGGTATCTCTACCTGAAAATACCTGATGTAAGTGGTTAATACAGTAGTTGGTATTCAGCAGTCATAAAAGTATGCCTTATTTACTTTGAAGAACTACTAAAATAGTGATTTTGTCAGACAGAGAGAGAGAGAGATGATGACATGGAATGAAATAATAAAGTCATCAAATAAAACAAATGTAATATACGCAACAAGTGAAATAGTTTATTAAAGTGTCAATCAGCAGTAGGAACAATTACAAAGAGTGTCCTCCCCAACCCTGTTTTGGTAAGAAGCTGAGGGATGGGGCTGGAAAAATGTAACCTCTCTCAAATGAATAGATATAATTATGTATTCAATAACTGACCATCCATGATAAACACATTTTTTCACCATGTTTTGAGGCTATATAGTGCTTGTTTAAATTTACATTGTTTACAAACGTTGGAGTAAAACAAGCTTACATTTTGGGTTCTGAGAAGGTACGACAGTTGAACTAAGCTCATGAGACATTTATAAGTTATTATTCTTCAAGAATCATTGGGTACATATCAGTCATTTATAAGTCTAAAAATGATTATTGCCCCTTTAAAAGTAATGTAACCTGAGAAACTGATGGCTAATAAGTGATAAGCTGTAACGGGCAGTCACTACCGTCACGGGACATTTTTAAATGGTTTTATTCTGTGTTGTTGCAGCATTCAAACCACATAATGCATAGTGCATTTAATGTTTCAAAATGTAAATCGATAATCGAACCGAAACGACCTCAGAATGCAATAATCGCTCAGCACTACAGTTCTGTTTTACAAAGGTAGCTCAAATTGGTTATGTGGTTATGTGTGAGATGTTGGTTGTGTGCGATGTGGTTATGTTGGTTATGTGTGCGATGTGTGCGATGTGACGGCTTTTTTTGACCGGTCCTTTGACCACACACTTTCAGCCCCCACTCCCATGTACTGTCATTGTGTATCTTTTCCTTCACACTATATCTATCCCTCTCTGTTTCTGGCTTTCTGATGTGTTCCTTCTGAGCAGTGCATCAAGACTGCCGCCACCTCTGTGCGTGTGAACGCATGCGAGTGTGTGTTAGTCCATAGAATCCTCACTGACATTGGGACCGGCCATTTGCGATCTCGTTTCTGGTCTTTCGTGTATGAGCACTTACCCGAAATGACCGCACCTATGGGTCAGAACACTAGGTACGCCCCCCCCCAAGCTTCAATCGTGTTTGACATCTCACCCCCTGTTCATTTTACCCCAGTGGTACATTACTCATATGAATGTCTACAGTAGCTTTGATTAAGCCTGTTAAGATTGTACAAGTGAGGATGGGGACAGAGAGAAACACCACAGAGACAGTGTGGTGTAGTCGTTTTGTTTTATTCGCTGTTGATTTGATTTCTTCTGTTGGTATCAAATGGTATCAAATAAATGGGGATAATCTCAAAAGATTGGCACATCTTGTTTTTGACAGATTACTTTTGGTCTGATCTGCTTCCTGTTTACCTGTGATGGTACCGTGGAGATGGAATGTCCTTTATGTAAAAAAAATAATAATAATTTAAATTGGCTTTGTTTAATTTTGATCAGTAGATAAACCCAATAGATATGCTCTGAATATTGCTAGAGCCTTTTCAAATGCATTATTTCTCACTCAGTGGAGTTTTCCTTGTTTAATCTTGTCTGAGGGCAGCTATGTGGTTGGTTGGAAGGCCTGGGGGAAGAGCTTGTGACAGGCGAGCGTCAAGTAAGAAAAGTTAGGGAGGTAAGTCGGCGGATGGATAGATGGACGAACGTTAAACGCAGGTTGCGACACTCAAGGTCCCTGGTTTGAATCCCCATGCCTGGTTTTCTAACCTTACATTCGAAAGTTTCTAACCTTCATTTCGAAACTAACTTTCTTATTTTACTTTCTAATGTTAACTTCACATTTCTTGCCTGATAATGTATTTTGACTGGTGGGATTGAGGGTTGGTGCCTTGGTGGCAGAGGATGTAAAAGCCTAAACTTACTGCCCTCAGAAAAAGATCCACTGTAAAATACCATGCAATATAAATATGAATTTGGCTCCCCACAGACTGATCAGTTTTCTGGAGATTACATCTTTGTGTATTTTCATTTTGATTCAGACTTTGATTTCTATATTTATTTATTGACTTCCATCCGTGCTCTTCCTCTCCTCGACTTTGCGGAGCCGTGAGTGTTTTATGCGTGCGTTGGCGTGAGTGCGATTTGAAGATGCGAGTTGAGATGAAACAAGGGAATTGCAATTTCAACTCTTTGACCGATAAGTTGCCGGTGTACACAAGGCTTCACTTAAAAATTCTGAAATGGACTGGAAACCATGACTGAAACAAATACAGAAACCAAAACAGAACCGACATGGATGTACTGTAATCCTGGGCTGGCTGAAATCATTGTTGGTGTCATTTGCAGTACGAACTATATCGATGTAACAATATTACGGTTCCTCACTTTGTCAATTTACTTTGTGTGAGAAAACGTGAGAAAGAAATTAAACAAAAGAAATCTGTCAAACGTACCTTTGATTCGATGAATCCGCATCTTGTTTCCATGGTGATACTATTATACATATATATACATATCTATGAGGGCATGTATTAGTTATGAAATTAATAAACAGGAAAAAAAACAATTGCTAACATGACATAGCAGCTACAGTCTGTACGTGACAGAAAATAAAATGATACATGTGTCAAATGTGTATGGAGTGGTTGTCATGCTTCCTAACCAAGCTACAAAGGGTTACCTTAGAGATTTAGAATCGACATTTTACAGTGATTCATTTTGCCTTCAAAAATCGAGAGATAAACGCATCACAAACAATAAACAGGCAAGGAAATAAGACATTTGGAAGAAATCACACATTTTAATAGTTATTTTTTAAACATTTAAACATCAGTCCCTTTTCCCTCATAGCAACAATATACACCGTGTCCCATAGTGCAGTTCAACTTAATAACAAGTAATTCCCTTACATATCCATTGGCAAAACAAACGAACCCATTTAATAAATCTCTACCAAGTAGGAAAAACTGACAGAACAATGTGATTCCATACTTGAGAACAGTCTCACTTCTCCACAGTATAAAACAATGTGTGTTGCTACTTGTCAAAGAGAGTAATTAACACACAGGGACACATCAGTGGTAAAAGGGGTAAGTAAGTAAAAGGCTCTTTATTTTCTTCCATGGGGGGTGGGGGGGGGTCAGTCGTTCCACCGATATGCGAGGACTGGAAGAAATGATCAACAATAATCCAAGAAGGGACAACCTATCAATTCAACAATATACAATTAAGAGAAAAAATAACCAATAAAATTCACATAATTATCATCATCATGATGAAAATATCATTTGACTTTAAAACAGTGTTCCATATGTCATACAATGGCCTCGAGTAATATACGTGGACATTATATCTACAGTATAGTTTTACATTCCATCATTGAGACTTCACAGTTCTCACGTGATGATGTATTGCCAAACGCATATCATAGCAAAACATAGGTACCATTTTTCCCTTAACATAAATTGTCAATTGAAATTCCCAGCAATCATACTTAATATGGAGCCAATTGAGAACAAGTGAACTTGAATTGTCAACCGATTGTAAACTAAGCTAATGTTTAAACAGTTTAATACTCCACAGAGTTTAAGCGAAGCTATAGCGATTCACTCAATCACGAGTCTATACATCACCACAAGAAGCAAGCTCATGTTTTGACGTTCACTTATGTTCTCATAGATTTTTAGTCATTTCTGCACAAAAAACTGACATTTAAAAAAAACGGTTGACAAACTGCGATATGTTGGTCACTGTCCTGTAAAGCTTAACTGATATCACTTTTGTCATTGTGACCGATGTGCAATACTGAGATCATATGAATGCACTCATGAGTTTGTCAGTTCACCGCATATCCCCGACCCTGATAATTTTGGAAAACCAAGCCGTATAGAGTGCCCTTCGTAATTACTGGGACAGTGAAGCATTTTTTTCTTCTTTTGGCTCTATACTAGTTTGGATTTGAAATCGAACAGTGACCTTCAAGGGCAGACTGTCATCTTTAATTTGAGGGTATTTTCATCCTAATTGGCTGAAGCATTTATACTTTTTGTACACAGTAGTGTCCAACCCCCAGATTAGTTTGTGCCCAATAGAAATTAAATGGTAAATAATGTATTGTCATTTTGGAAAATGTTTCTAAACACTTCTGCATTCATGTGGAGACTACTATGATTACGAATAACCTCAAATGAATCGTTAATAATTATGAGTAAGGAAGTTAGACACACAATATCATACCCTCCCCCAAAATACTAACCTCCCCTGTTATTGTAATGGTGAGAGGTTAGCGTGTGTTGGTATATTTGTGCGTCTACCTTTCTCACTCGTCACTATTCACGATTCATTCAGGATTATCCGTATAAAAGTGACTCCAAAATGACACAATACATGATTTACTCTTCATTTCTAATTGGGCACAAAATAATCGGAAACAACCACAACAAACAGAAAATGCATCCAAGAAATGTGTAGAGCCACAAACTTAATGTAGTCATTGCGTGCTATGAATATGAGACCACAGTTTTTACTACTTTAATACACATTTAAGTTAATTCGTCTCAATACGTTTGGTCCCCTAAAATGGGGAGGACTACTGTGTACAAAAAGTGCTGTAATTTCCAAACGGTTGAGTCGATATGGATGAACATAACGTCAAATTAAAGCTGTCAGTCTGCACTCTAAACTTCAGCCACGATTTCAAAAGAAGAAGAAAATGCTTCACTGTCCTAATAATTACGGACGACACTGTATTACTGTATATTATTTAAGATTGAAAATCTCTCAGATATATCTCATAAACCCACAAATTTGCAAACTTCACATATCGTCAACAACTCTGGCATGTACTCTATTCATTTTCCTACGGCATTCAAACTTAAAACATGTTTAAAATTAGGAAATTATTGTATTAAAATAAAAAATATATATGTTTCAGTCATAAATGTCCTGCGATGAGACTGAGAAGAATGGAACAATGCGATAAAACACCAACATTTTCTCTATAAAATTATATCGTCAAGATTGTTGTTTCCTTTTTATATTTTACAAGAAGAATCTTCAGTCCAGCAGCGACGATATGTAAACAACACTCAGAGGGCGAAGTTGTAGCGATGGGATTGGGCGAGGATGTCACACACTTAGTAGGCAAATTCCGCAGGTCAGCTGACAGCTGTAGGCTAGGGGCTCCTCAACTGCGACAGAAAGATGAAGAATTGACGCATTTTACACTTGCTAATTAGTAACTTGCATTGTAAAAAATGTGCTTGAGGCCAGCTAAGGTAGAGAAAGACCAAAGCAAAACCAAAGCAGACCCAGCTAGCTACATAGCTCCAGGATGAAGCAGGTTGGGTGGACTAAGCGCACCTAGTCACCTACCTTGACTAGACTAGGGATGATCAGGGCTACACCAGAATAAAGGCAGACCACACTACACACATTAGCAGGCTAGCAGCTACATGGCGGAGTGGATCAAGTTACAGATACAGGACAGGGACCAGGTAGGGGATAGCAGGGCCAAAGCACAACCAATCTAGCTACATAGCTCCAGAATGACTGGATAAAGCAGGCCAGGCCAGCACAGGGCTATCATCCCACCTCCAGTCAACTTATTTGGCGGGCACCGTGGGCGAGCCGGAGCGGTGGAAGTGGATGTTCTGCCACTTGGCGTCGCGGCGGTGCCAGATGCGGGTCTCCTCCGACTGCATGGTGCGTGGCATGCCGCTGGCGTCCATGTACTGGGTGAGGCGGATGTAAGCGATGCACGCCGCGTCGTCGCCGATCAGGTGCACGTGGGGGTTGAGCAGGATGGTGTGGACGGGCCCTTGCTTTCCCCTGGACAGAGCTGGATGAGAGAGGCGAATTGGAGGGAAATGGATAGAATCAGCACACAATCAAGGTCATTAAAGCTTCTACAGTCATTGGTGCGTAATGGAATGCAGGGGCTCTACCGTTCTCAAAGTAGAATCTGTGGAAGTCGGTTCCCTCCAATAGGTTTCCCAAAGCCTCTGGCTCAAAGGATGTAAGCCCGGGATCACAGATCTTCCTGTGAGACAGAAGTGGAACACAAACAATTACGTTTTCAAATGGTGCAGTGTTGGCATATGGATTAATATCTAGATTGTAGGTCCTCTGTATGCAATCGCTGTTGTAGATCACTGTAGGTAAAATGCAAGATCACTAACGTATAGGCTTCAAAGTCTCCATTGTTGATGGCCTCAATCAGCTGCTCAGTCACTTTGATGATCTCCTGCTTACGAGCTGAGAGGGGGAGCGAGAGAAGAAAAAAAAAACACATTTCCACATGTTGCCACAAACCTAACAGTGAACTGTCCCACAACCGTCGGCGATTCGAGTAACACACCTCTGATGTGTTAAGTAATCCAGGGAGTGAATGAATCCCTTTAGAGCAGTTTGAGGGATTTACATTAACCAAAGATGCACCATTGAGAGCATCCTGTCGGGCTGTATGACCGCCTGGAACGGCAACTGCACCGCCTGCAATAGCAGGGCTCTCCAGGTGGTGCAGTCTGCCCAACGCATCATCGGGGGCACACTGCCTGCCCACCAGGACACTTACAGTACAGCATCCGATGTCACAGGAACGCCAAAAAGATCATCAAGGACATCAACCACCTGAGCCACAGCCTCTTCATCCCGCTATCATCCAGAAAGATGCCCAGGGTCCCTACTCATCTGCGTGAACGTGCCTTAGGCATGCTGCAAGGAGGCATGAGGACTGCAGATGTGGCCAGGGCAATAAATTGCAATGTCCGTACTGTGAGACGCCTAAGACAGCGCTACGGGGAGACAGGACGGACAGATGATCGTCCTCGCAGTGGCAGACCACGTGTAACAACACCTGCACAGGATCGGTACATCCGAAAATCACACCTGCGGGACAGGTACAGGATGGCAACAACAACTGCCCGAGTTACATCAGGAACGCACAATCCCTCCATCAGTGCTCGGACTGTCCGTAATAGGCTGAGAGGCTGGACTGAGGGCTTGTAGGCTTGTTGTAAGGCAGGTAGTCACCGGCAGCAATGTCGCCTATGGGCACAAACCCATCGTCGCTGGACCAGACAGGACTGGAAACACCCACAACATCTGCTAAATACAGTATGTGAACAATACAATTTGAAGTAGTGGTGACAATATGACCCACAACACAGTCAATAGGTTCAGGGGCCAAGGTTCACCATTTACACACACACACACACACACACACACACACACACACACACACACACACACACACACACACACACACACACACACACACACACACACACACACACACACACACACACACACACACACACACACAGGGGAGAGTGTGTGTTTCAACAACCTTTCCACAGATAACATGATTTCATTACCTTGCAAGTTAAGTAGCCAAGGTAAGAGGTAATGGATGTAAAAGAAAAACAAGGCAAAGGTTTTGTGGTTTAGAAAATCTGTTATTAGAGGTAGATGTCAAATGGAATGGTAGTGAACTGACTGTTAGTACTTTTTTAGCGTAACATGCACTTAAACGTAGAGAATTAAAGTCCCAGGAATGAGAAAAAGATCAATGCTCTTTCGTAAACTCTTTACCTTCGACACTTTTGTCCCTTCTGACACTTCCAATCGGCGTGACTGACAGAGCACAAAGGATGCAAATTAGTAACGGTTGCCCTCAGGTTCTGTGTACTTGTCGAAACGTTGTTCACTAATGTGAGGAAGACTCCAGTGAAGAAAAAAAAAAAACACTCCAGTTGGGTCTTACATAAGCCACCAGTGATTGGCTACTAGTCTGGCAGTTCGTCTGATACAGCCCCGTCCCACACGTACAAACCTGCTGCCGTGTCACCTTGCCCTCTAGCAGTCTGTTTTGCTAAGAAATAAAACTCCTCCATAAGTGGAAAGCCTAAAGGAAAATTCCACCCCAAAAACTCTCTTTTGGTATTTGTTTCATTCGTCCGTTGTTGATACAGTCGCAAAATGCTTTGCATGTCAGCAATCACGTTTTCAAGATATACAACTTTCAAAAATACAGAAATACAGCCGGTACGTCCCCCTGACAACACTCAATAAGCACACGGAGTGAAAACAAAGCTGTGTTTGCCCGTCAGTTATTTTCTACATCAGAAATAGATCAACGGCTTTCTCAGAAACTAAGAAATGGGACTCGGCAAACAAAACAGAATTTTGCTTTGTTGACAAATTGGCTTCTTTTAGGAAACATTAGTACTTTTTAATATGTTTCTTGCCATGAGGGACTGTATATTGAGGTGCACACACATCAGTTTGGATCCTGGTGGATAAAGCAGCAATAAGATGACAAACTGATCCTTGGAAGCGCAGAGCTTTTTTTCCCTCCGTCTAGAGGCTCTTTGTTTGACCGACTGCCTCTGTCTGAGCCTAATGAGAATGAAAGGTTCCTCATTTGAGGAAACGGCACGCTGTCTACAGCTGGGGAAGAGAGACAGTTTGAATAGCCCAGATCACTCTGATTCTACCGAAGGGAAGTCTTCATCCTTTTCCACGCAAAATGCAATCCACTTAATCAAACGCTCTGTCAATGTAGAGACTAATGGTGAATGAAACCATTCCTTTCCTGAAAGTCTTCAGTGCTGTCTGTGCAAAGAAAAAAACTCTTATCAAGACTAGTCCTTAAAGTGTACTCCCACTCCTTTAGACTGTTCACAGTCAACCCTGGAGCTGACGACAGTCTAATTCTCGACGTACGTACGTATCAACTAGAGGTCGACCGATTAATCGGAATTGCCGATTAATGAGGGCCGATTTCACGTTTTCATAATAATCGGAAATCTGTATTTTTGGGCACAGATTTGCCGATTTTTTATTTTTAGACACCTTTATTTCATCTTTATTTAACTAGGCAAGTCAGTTAAGAACACATTCTTATTTTCAATGACGGCCTAGGAACAGTGGGTTAACTGCCTTGTTATGATCTGGCAACCCCTGGTTAGACTGACTACTCCAATGGCAGACCATGACCTCCAGAGGGCAGCAGAGTACACACATACTGGATGGCTGTGTGGGAGACTCACGCTGCTTTGCACCACTGAAGCAGAGTGCAACAACGTGCCAACCTACAACATGCAACCTCAGAAAAGGGGTACTTTTTAAGGACCCTTCTTCACAGGGATCCATGACAAACAGTAACAGGGTGTGTGCCTTTGTTTAGTCTTTGATATCTAGTGCCATGTACAATGAGGGAATTGTTTGCATGTATTTTCACTCACCACATGCACCAAATGAGCCCAAAAGTCATATCTTAAACAAATGTGGACTTCAAATGAGGCACATCTGATAGTGGTCAACAGGATATGGAGGGATGTTCAGGGAAAGTGGGGCACAGAGGGTAGTAGGTTTTGGGGGGAAATTGTTTTAAGTTTGTGCCCTCTCCCTCACTCTGGGCAAACTTACACTGCATGTCGCTGGGGCCTGGGCTAGGCAGGGGCCCAAGGGGGTGCCGAGGCTGAGGCCCCTGAGTGTGGGTGTGGTAGGGCCCACATTGGGCGGCAGGGTGGACGGAGAATAAGACCACAAAGAAGGAGGTGAAGAGGAGGAGCAGGTAGCAGGTGACCAGGGCCCTGGGAACATAGTGGCACAACTCCTCCCTACTGGGCCAAACACTGGGAGAATACCAGCAGGAGGAAGATGAGGAAGAGGAGGAGGAGTGGTACGAGCCTGAGTGCTCCCGCCAGAAGCAAGGGGAGCGTGGGGAGGAGGGACGGGAGACTTGGGCAAGGATGTCAGGGTGACAAGGGTTATTGGTATGAGTGGTGCGTGGATGGATGGAGGTGAGGGATTGAAAACAAAAATGGAAAATGGAGAAAAGAAATGAAAGGTTGAATGAATGAAGGATGAGTGACATTGCCTTGTCCTCAGTGGGAGATCTGGAAACAAAATGCTGAGGAGGAAAGTTATGACAAATGTTAATTTAAAAAAAAACAGATGAAAAATGTATGCTGGGATGGTTGTAAGGCCTCCTCTTTCTGGCAAGTGTTGATGTTACAGGGTGAGTGACACTTGGGCACTGATAGGTTCCTGTGTGTTGGGTTGGTGCTTCAGAATGTGCTGTGGCCAGCAACATGGTTTTGTTTATTCGGAACAGTAGAAAATACGGGGCGAGACAATGCAAAAACCCACATCCTACAGTCTACCAACGCACACACACGCACAACGTGATGGAACGACCACGTCAAACTGGGAAATGCAATGCCTTCATCTTTCAAACGAAGAAAAACAAAGGGAATATGAAAATGACGAGTCTCTAAACAACAGCCGCAACACAGACACGTTTGGTGGAGAAAACAGTAATGAGACGTGTCACATTGCACAAAGCCAGAACCCATCAGTAATCATCCGTCATGGAATGCAAACGTTGACAGAAAGGCAACTCTCAAATGCAATGAAACATCATTTTCTCTCCACACAAACTGCCATAGCTAGGAGTACTAGGAGCTAGGAATGACTGTTCAAAGCAGGTAGCTCATGAGATTTCCTTATTCAATTTCAAAGCAGGTAGCTCATGAGATGGACCAGTGAAATTGCATCCCCGCCTCGGCCCTTTTGAAGGAGGAATGTAAGAGTGAGGAGATTAATCATTGTGATCGGGGTCATCGTCACGCTCCCCAGATGCCATGACGTCATACAAGGAAATCCCCGATCACACTTGTAAGCCATGTCATAGCGACTTTAGCTAGCTAAGCTCGTGCGCAGAAACACGTAAATCGGGTCTAACGGTGGTCTCGCGCCGAACTGCGCACGTGGAGGCCGTCAAATCAAAGGCACTCCTTGTGAAAGCGTGTCGGTTTGTCACTTTCACGAGGTTGGAGTAATAACATGTTCGACTACTTAAGACATTGGCTCCAATCCAGGTCGTGCCTTCAGATTTCGAGAAAATGAACAGCGATGGAAGAATATTTCACTTCTCTCATCGACTTCTCCAACCCCAAACCCCAGCCTGGTCTGCTTTGCAAGCGTTCCCGGTAGTCTCGCAATGTTGCCCCTCTGGGTTTCTAAAAAAAACAAGAAACAGCAAAACCATCCATTTGAAGAGGAAGGTGAACAAATGCTACTAATGACTATCTGTAATGGTTTTGCTCATGCACACACACACACACACACACACACACACACACACACACACACACACACACACACACACACACACACACACACACACACACACACACACACACACACACACACACACACAGTTCTGGCTCAGTGGGCCAACAGGGCAGCTGCGAAATGGGAAATCATGCAAGGCCTGCAGCAGAGCCTGATTTGGCTCCCTAAACGACTGTACAGTGTCCACGCCTCCCCCATGGCTTCTCTTTGTAGACTCAGCCTGCTCTCATTGTGTTAGTCCCACAACCCACTGTAGACAGTTCCAAATCACTAATGAGTCACTAACTAGCTCAGCAGAGTGGGTGTAAAATGCACCACTGACAATCAAAGTTGGGCCACAATTCACCCATTGTACTTCCAATACCATTGGTCTTGGCAGGTAGCCTCGCGGTTAAGAGCATTGGGCCAGTAACCGAAAGGTAGTTGGTTCGAATCCCCGAGCCGACTAGGTGAAACATCTGTCCATGTGCCCTTGAGCAAGGCACTTTAACCCTAATTGCTCCTTTAGGTTGCTCTGGATAAGAGCGTCTGCTAAATGACTCAAATGTTAAACAAACACAGTGAAAACAGAAGGACGACATCAATTGAACTTTCATAAAAAGAAAATGCACGGTGAGACAGATGACATCATTCACAGGACTGACAGTGCAAGTAAAGTCTTGCAGCTAAAATGTATTGATATAAAAAGACATTCTAGCGTTACAAGTTTGGAGGATGGCAGTGCATGATCAGATGATAGACAGACAGGGGGCCTCCCCCGAGTGGAGCTGCAGTCTAAGGCTCTGCATCACAGTGCTTGAAGCGTCACTACAGACCTGGGTTTGATCCCAGGCTGTGTCACAACCGGCTGTGATCTGGAGTCCCATAAGGCGGTGCACAATTGGCCCCAGGCGTTGTCCGGCTTAGGGGAGGGTTTGGCCGGGGGGGACCTTTACTTGGCTCATTGTGCTCTAGCGACTCCTTGTGGCGGGCCGGGCGCCTGCAGGCTGACTTCCGGTCGTCAGTTGAACAGTGTTTCCTCCTCCTCCGACACATTAGTGCGGCTGGCTTCCGGGTTAAGCGGGCGGGTGTTAAAGGACGCATGGCTCGACCCGTTGGGGGAGTTGCAGTGACGAGACAAGATCGCAATTGGATTCCAATGGCATATTACAAAATTGGGCAGGAAAAGGGGGTAAAATAAATAACGATGGACAGATGAAGTGGATTAACTAAAGCATATTAAAAGAAAAAGCAGAATGGATGCCTGGATAAACACATGCTTACCTGATGAATTCATACAAACAAAATTATACAAAAGAAAAAACAGGGATAGCAGTACATGTTGATGCAAAATCAGTAGGACAAAAATACATGCCAACACGTCAGTGCTGTGAGAATAACACATTCCCTTTCACTTAGACTGTGCACAGCCAACACCGAGCTACTTGCCTAATACAGGTGTGTGCTCCTACCTTTCACGTCCTCATCCTCCATGGTGGTGTTTGCACTCTCACTGGACTCCTGTTGGACAAGAACAAACAGCTGAGAACAATGAACACCTGTCGGCTGTTGAAACTGGATAAAGCGGGGAGCACAAGAGAAGTAAACGCATTGTCGGATGAGTAAAATAGTTTGGGCAAAGGAAACTGATTATATTCGGAACCGCTGAGAGAACAGATTTGGATAACTAAACATACTCTTTTGGGCTATAGTTACACAAACAAAAATATCATCATTGACATTGTGACAGAACAGATTTGAACATAGGTCGACGTCTCACTCTGGTCACACAAGCTGTAGGGCCTAGTTTTGAACTATGTCATTTTAACAGCAAGCCACTAGCAGTACTACTCCAACACTCAGATAGTGAAAAAAAACAAATGCACATCTTCACGCACAAAGCGTTATGACAACAACATATCTAAAGGAGACATATCCCTGGATCCACATTCGTCAAACCGGATCGCATTCTAGCACGTCGGGGAACGGACTCTACAAGGTGTCGAATGCGTTCCACAGGGATGCTGGCCCATGTTGACTCCAATGCTTCCTACAGTTGTATCAAGTTGGCTGGATGTCCTTTGGGTGGTGGACCATACAGGAAACTGTTGAGCGTGGAAAAACCCGGCATCGTAGCAGTTCTTGACACAAACCTTTGCACTTAAATGTTTTGTCTTGGCCATTCACCCTCTGAATGGCACACATACACAATCCATGTCTCAAGGCTTAAAAATCCTTCTTACGGTGTTCTTAATGTTTTTATATACAGCATGCACATTTGTTTAACGTGAGATAAAACATGTTGACAAAGTCCTAAGTCCGGTGTCTGTGTGAAGCACAAATGAAACAAACATTTAGGACGTACACACCAAGGCGCCATGTATGCAGCGTTATACAAGGCTTTGTAAGAAACACAAACTTAAAAACCAAACTAGCTTATCACTCTGCTAACTAGAGGACAACAGCAAACACCTAAATGTTTGGTACTACTGTTCCATTTACTCACTACTTTGTTTCCATCAGTTGGGTTGTGGATGACAGTGGTTTGAGGCTCCTGGTTCACAGAGAGGAGGAGGAAGAGGGTGAAGAAGGGGTTAAATAGACAGGAAATTGGCGTGGCAAATAGTTAATAAGAAAGAGAGAAAAAGGGCCAAAGGAACCTCGGAGAAGGCAAGTTTGGGGGTAAAAATCAAGGACAAACGATGCACCACTGAGGCTATAGTTAAGGGCTGTAATGCAGCACGCCCAACTTTTTCCATGAAAACGAGAAATCTTTGAATCGTCAACTTGGTGCAATATAAAAGGCATCAGAAGACAAGGCGATGATATTCATATTTAAAACAGACACACAAGCAACCAAGACAGGATGGGAGGTGTACAGCAGTAGGAAGCATGCTAGTCACCAGGACCTTCCTGGATATAATCTACAGGAAGGTATTTTACGTGTGTACAGCCAAAGCAAGGCGTGCAGTTGACCCTTAGAGCTGACTCCAGACAGTGTGTGTGTGTGTGTGAGAACATCATGCCACATTTCTAACACCTAGAAATACATAACCCCATCACTTTAGAAGTAGTGTAATAGCCATTGTTAAAAAGCCACGAGGTTATTACCATGTTATTATATACATAATGGGATGGAAAAACGAAGCTAATATTTTGTATGCATTTACAAATGGTGACATTATACTAGGGATGAGTCTCCGGTTCTGTCCGGGGCTGGTTAAATACAGTACAGGCCTCTTGGCTGACCTGACATGTCTAACACGCGTAGATAAAACTGCGGTAAGTCTGGGTCGATTCCCTCTGGGCAGTGCCGACAGGTGGGCTGTCATAAGGCATGCCATGGCACGGTCACGTTGAAGCTCATGTGTGGTGACAGGGTGACACGGATGGCACTAGCGGAGTAATCTTAGGATGCGTTTCACTGCTAGTGTGCGAGGTCTATTTTGGGAAGCACGCATGCGTGTTTCAACCAACATGTCTCATTGGTTTCCTTGGTAACTTCGGGGGCTTAAGTGGAGTGAAAGTAAAAACACAAACCCCGGGATGTACAGTTGTTCACACACGCAAAAGCAAAAAGTGCACATGCCAACTGCAAATGACTACTGGTCCATAGTAAAAGTAAATGCCTGTGTGTGATGAAAAAAAGAAAACAAAAATTCAATATTAAAAAGAGGCATCACTGGGAACAAAACAAAGACGGACGTTGTTAGAGTGAGGCGAGCAGCCCGAGCATGGAGGATGAGACAGACCGACCGACAGACAGGCAGGCAGAAAGACAGACAGTGTACCAGAGTGGGGGGCTCTTTGGGGCTGGTGACTACATTGGTCTTGTTGTTGTTGATCTAAAAAAGGTAAGTGGACAGAGACGGAGACAAGAAACAGCGATTGATATCAGGAACAAAGGACCCAGTGGTCCAAGCAGGGAGAGAGACAGGAGAGGTGTCCCGGAATACGCAGCTGCGGGAGTGAAAATGTTAGGAGTTAACGAGCAAATACTCTGCAGGGTATAAAGAGGAGTGAGAGAAAGTAAGTTCATGAGACAAATCTGTGGGTTCCAAGCCTGTAGCGGTACGTCATTATTCTGGAGGATTATAAGCAGAATAAACACGCAAAGGAGTTCCTCGCTGAAACAGAACTTCATAAACATGAACTTGAAAGCGATCGGCTGTTCCACTCTACTTTTTAAAATGTTTTTCAGGAAGCCTAAATTGACACTATTAACGTCGTGTATGGAGACCTTAAATCTAACGAATTAGTGCCATTGTGGCTCTAAACCAGAGATGAGAAATACAAATTCAGTAAGTCATGCAATTATCCAATGCTGTTGAAATTTAAAGTCAAACGACGTTGTGACAGCCCAATAGTTTTTGGTTTTTACTGTTAGCAGGAACGTCATCGTCTGAATCGGAAGCACGTCAGGGGACAAAATTAAGGTCAAAAAGTGTTATGCTATTCCTTTGTGAACTGCATGCCCTGATTTTGTACTTTTTTTTTTAAAGTACTAGGTAATATGGGTCAACTGGAATGCACCTGATCATCAAACTAGGTTCTCCTCAGGGAGATATGGGGAGCTAGCCTTGAAACTCAAACTACACATCAAGAGGCTTATACAATGGGTTGCTCATTAAACCAAGATACTAGACAACTATCCTTGGCCAGGGATCTACAAATGGCTGATTGAACCACCCTGAAACCAACCACTAGACAGCACTTGTGTGTTCTATAATCAACCACATAACTGGCAACCTGTGGTAGATGCAAGGTTGGACAAAAAGTAGGGACAGGAATACCAGCAATATTGGCATTGGCTCAGTCTCAGACAGAACACAAAAGAGAACAGGACAAACTGGGTCCAATATCACAACCCCAAAACACAACCAGTATGTGTCAAGACTCAAGACCCTAGACTTAACAGTACACTCTTTGAGAAAGGCTATTTTACAACAAACACATTTACATTTGAGTCATTTAGCAGACACTCTTATCCAGAGCGACTTACAGGAGCCATTAGGGTTAAGTGTCTTGCTCAAGGGCACCGACAGATTTTTTCCCCTAGTCCGGAATAAAACCAGCGACCTTTCGTTTACTGGCCCAAAGCTCTCAACCGCTAGGCTACCTGCCGCACACATTTGTAATCATTAAAGATTTAGCATATACACGGAAACCAAAATTGATGGTAGGACTAAATAATGTAATGCCTGCCATTTCCCCAGTCCATTAGGTTATCTACTCTTCAACACAGCCTCAGAGGCAGTGACATTTAAGAGGGTAACATGCTGGACCCCTGCGCTAAACCTGAAATAATCCTTCAAAAGCTGCCTGCTGTGCTTTCAAAACACACCGATGACTCACACGGCTGCAGATAGACTGATTTAGAAAGAGTTTTTGAGCAAATATATTAGGTACAAATGTACCTAGATGCTAAACCTCCTACAGCTGCTTAAACCACCTGCCATAAGCACCTTGGGTAACGGTGTTATCAAATATATTGGTTTATCCATCACCCCTCCTCGGAGGACAAAAATAACTTGGTATGTACATTTACATTTACATATTTGGCACAGTAGTTACATGTAATGTATCTCAAAAGACCAATATGTAACTACTGTGTAAAAAAAAAAGAAGTTCCATGTATGTAAAAATGTGTTTAGAATATACATAAGTTATTTTTGTCCTCTGTACTTCTGTTTTGATCTAGAGAGGTTAGAGAAGCTATCTAGATCCTCAATGAGACTGTGCAGGGGATCCATATTACGAATTCAAGACAAGTTGAGTCATCGGCATACATTGACGCCTTTGTTTTTAAGCCCTGGATTTCTAGTCCCTGGATATTGTTGGATCTGATTTTAATAGCTAACATTTCGATGGCCCTAAAATAAAATGGCTGTGCAGCGACGTTCCCCATCCAACCTGACAGAGCTTGAGGGGATCTGCAAAGAAGAATGGGAGAAATTCCCCAAATACATGTGTGCTGAGTAAAGGGTTTGAATACTTATGAAAATGTGATAGTTGTTTTATTGGGTGGGGGGTACAAAATGTTCTTAAAACAAGTTTTACTTTGTCATTATGGGGTATTGTGTGTAGAATGATGAGGGGGGAAAACTATTTTAGAATAAGGCTGTAATGTAACAATCAATTACATTTACGACAAGTGGACTCCAATCAAGTTTTAGAAACATCAAGTATAATTAATGGAAACCTGCGCTCAATTTCGAGTCTCAGCAAAATAGTCCGAATTATGTAAATAAGGTATGTTTTTTTTTAAATAAAGTTGCAAAAAAAACTGTTTTCGCTTTGTCATTATGGGATATTGTATGTAGATTGATGAGGAGAGTAAGTGGATACCTGCTCGTTGAACATCTAATTTCAAAATCATGGTCATTTTTCCAACAATTGATTACAGACAGATGATTTCACTTATAATTCACTGAATCACAATTCCAGTGGTCAGAAGTCTTTACACAGCTTGGAAAATACCAGAAAATGATGTCATGGCTTTAGAAACTTCTGATAGGCTAATTGACATCATTGGAGTCAATTGGAGGTGTACCTGCAGATGTATTTCAAGGCCTACCTAACTCAGTGCCTCTTTGCTTGACATCATGGGAAAATCAAAAGAGATCAGCCAAGACCTCAGAATCTTTTTTTGTAAACCTCCACAAGTCTGGTTCTGCCTTGGGAGCAATTTCCAAATGCCTGAAGGTACCACACCACGTTCATCTGTACAAACAATAGTACACAAGTATAAACACCATGGGACTATGCAGCCGTCATACCGCTCAGGAAGGAGTTGCGTTCTGTCTCCTCGAGATTAACGTACTTTGGTGTGAAAAGTGCAAATCAATCTCAGAACAACAGCAAAGGACCTTATGAAGATGCTGGAGGAGACAGGTACAAAAGTATCTATATCCACAGTAAAATGAGTCCTATTTTAATTATTTGTTTATTTAATTTAATTAGGCAAGTCAGTTAAGAACAAATTCTTATTTTCAATGACGGCCTAGGAACAGTGGGTTAACTGCCTGTTCAGGGGCAGAACGAAAAATTTGTACCTGGGGACAAAGATTGTACTTTTTGGAGAAATGTCCTCTGCTCTGATGAAATAATGACCATCGTTATGTTTGGAGGAAAAATGGGGAAGCCTGCAAGGTGAAGAACACCATCCCAACTGTGAAGCACAGGGGTGGCAGCATCATGTTTTGGGGGAGCTTTGCTGCACGAGGGACTTGTGCACTTCACAAAATAGATGGCAGCATGAGGGAGGAAAATTATGTGGATATATTGAAGCAACATCTCAAGACATCAGTCAGGAAGTTAAAGCTTGGTCGCAAATGGGTCTTCCAAATGGACAATGACCCCAAGCATACTTCCAAAGTTGTGGCAAAATGGCTTAAGGACAACAAAGTCAAGGTATTGGAGTGGCCTCAATCCCACGGAAAATGTGTGGGCAGAACTGAAAAAGTGTGTGCAAGCAAGGAGGCCTACAAACCTGACTCAGTTACACCAGCTCTGTCAGGAGGAATGGGCCAAAATTCACCCAACTTATTGTGGAAAGCTTGTGGAAGGCTACCTGAAACGTTTGACCCAAGTTAAACCATTTAAAGACAATGCTACCAAATACTAATTGAGTGTATGTAAACTTCTGACCCACTGGGAATGTGATGAAAGAAATAAAAGCTGAAATAAATAATTCTCTCTACTATTATTCTGACATTTCACAGTCTTCAAATAAAGTGGTGATCCTAAAACAGGGAATTTTTACTGGGATTAAATGTCAGGAATTGTACAAATCTGAGTTTAAATGTAGTTGGCTAAGGTGTATGTAAACCTCCGACTTCAACTGTCGTTGGTTCAGAGTTCGTTTTGACATTTCAACCTGCGTGTCCTAATCGCGTCTGGTACCTGCTCTTAGTCATGCAGCACTCAAACTGACACCATTTCACTACTGGCAGCTGAAACAAATGTACTGTAGAAATATTCCAACTTCTCTTCCGAGACTGTCAGTTACAATATAAGTTACATGAGTCCATAACTAAAAGGTGTGTGTGTGTCAATGTGCGTTGTCAGATGTTAAGATCACAGAAGTTGATGAGATAACTTACCTTGACGCCGTCAGCTTTCTTGTTGAGCAGGCTCTTGGCTGCTGTAAGGATAGAGGACAAGGGGACAAGGTCAGCGAGGACACCTCTGATTGACACACACACACACACACACACACACACACACACACACACACACACACACACACACACACACACACACACACACACACACACACACACACACACACACACACACACACACACACACACACCTAAATCTAGTGAAGACAGCCAATTATGGGCAAACTGTGACAGTCCTACAGAATTGAGGTTTAATGTCCTCTACCAACACACCCACTTGTAAATAGAGACCTTGTATTACTTATGGAAGACTCATCATGTTAATGACAACTCCCCAATAGAGAACACGTTAGCACCGACTCCTAAATCAACATGCAAATATAGTCCACGCATGGAGCGAGCTAATTGATTGGTTGGGTAGAATGATGAGGTTCCTGGCACGTGGAAAAGCTCAGTGATTGGTTAAAGTGATCAGGGATGTCACACAATAGCCACACAGTGTATGAAGAGTGTATGAGAGAGGGAAGAAGAAAGGTGTTTGGAAAAACGTTTCGTCTGAGAGGGGTGCAAGTTACCAAAACGGGCAGATGGGTAGAGAGTAGTGCCAAGGCATGCCTCTTTCCATGACAGAGACTCTTACCTCACAAGGTTACACAATCCCAAAGACAGAATGGAGAAAAAACAAAAGGTAAATAAAACAGGTGTCAAGCAGTGGAATTCAAACTTTTTCAGCGAGGACACCCTTTTTTTCCGTCAGAATTTCTGGGGACCCCTTTTTTTCCAAAAATAATTCCTTGCGAATACCCACCCCATTCCAAATCAAATGACAACCTTGAAAATCAGTAAATTTCTACATTACCAAATAACCTTAGATTCATAGCGTTTTCATCTCTATCAAAATGAAAATAAACCAATAAATACATACTCAATAACATCCTTCTCAAAAAAGTTTGTATATTGAATCCCATATAATAATCTGTAGGTTTTTTTTATTTGTAGGGCGACCCCATAAAGGGTTGTGACCCCGACTTTGAATACCACTGGTCCTGGTAAAGTCTTGCTCTTGAACAAAAACAAGTATTGGCTATATGGAATGAAAATGTAAAACAATGTACTTTAAAAATATATATATTTTCTGTTAACAAGAGAACCAAAGTCTTGACAGGGAGAGAGAGATTAAACAATGTGTTTTTCTTGCCTGAACTAAATTGCCCAAATAAATACAAGGAAGCAGGAGAAAGTGAAGTCCACATCTTTCCTCCAGTCGCCACTCTGATTCAGAGGGGTTGGGTTAAATGCAGAAGATATTTCCTTTGAATGCATTCAGTTGTCCAACTGACCCTATCCCCCTCCCCTTCCCCTTCACTCATCACCCGAGAGAAAATCAATATTTTTTAACTAACAGACAAAATATTAAAGTATTGCCCTTTAAGAGGCCCAGATTGTCTGAACCGCATCGATCAGCATCGCTCCACTGGTCTCCAGGAAGTCTCTACTGATATGAACTGAGAGCAGGCTGATAGTGGTAGTTTTAAAGGCCAGCGTATTCATCCTGGAGTTCTCCCCTTACAACTCATGCGTCTTTCACATTTAGTCGCTCCATCCTCTCGTGCTTTTCTTTCGTCCTTGTTCCTCTCTCACGCCATCAGTCCTTCCTTTAACACCTGCCCCTCTATCCCTCCCCATTGTTTTCCTCAAGTGTTTCGGTGAAATAACACATCCAGCTGCATTGTTAAGCAGCAGCTGATGGGAGAATTCTAAATGTTGATCTGGTGAGCGAGCGAGAGGAAGAGAAGGAGCAGAAACACAAGACAATACAGAGCCAAAAGAGAGACACCTTGAAAGAAACCAGAACACAGTAGGTAGATGCATCGTACCTGAGAAGTTGCGTGTGGCCAGCATGGTGGTGAGGATAGCACCCTGAGGAAGGGAAAAGGATCAGAGAGTTGAAAAACTGACCTCCGAGGCTGTAATACTTGGCACACTGTCACCTCACCCTCCTGACACAGTGTGTCCAACATTAGGTGGATAGATTGTGATGCTAATGACCACATCCTTTAGTGCTCAGGGTCCACTCTATGACAAGCATGGATGGGGCTCGGATTTAGTTCGAGTTGTCACTTTCTCAAAGTCTCACTCACGACATCTGATGAAGTCCTGTGAGAAACATTCCCTCACCTTGAGTTTCCTTCTGGCGTTGAACTTCCTCAGGCACTCCACCGTCTCCTGTCTGTGCATCATGGACGCCACCGTGGAGCGTTGCTGCAGAGAGGACAGGGGGAGAGGGGGAGAACGTCATGAGTCTGTAGGTGTGCTCATCGGACCATTGAACTGTGTGTGAGTGAGTGAGTGAGTGAGTGAGTGAGTGAGTGAGTCGTACACAGATCCAGGGGTGTTTGAGTGCGTCTGTGGCGGTGACCCTCTTGACAGGGTTGATGGTCAACATCTTGTTAATCAGGTCTTTGGCCTCGGGGGTCACTGTGTCCCACTCAGGGGACGGAAACTGACGGGGAGAAAATTGAAAGAGGCAATGAGGCTCATCATCCATCAGTCCATCCATCCACTCATCTATCCTCCCATCCCTCCCTCACTCTTTCACTCCCTCCATTCAGCTTTGTTTGAAAATGTGTCCTTGGAGAAACTGGCAAAAAAAACATTGCATAGTTGCCAAAAAAACAGATTCACTGAGCAGAAGGTTCTCGTCTCCAGAGCCAAGTTGGGCTTGAGCCATTGCAGTGGGCTGTCCCCCGGCCGCTCTCCTCCCTGTCCCTCTCCCGTTCAAAAACTCAATCTGTCTGGGACAGGCGTTGGGATTGACTGGGGAGAGCAGGGAGAGGGCTGCCAGACAAGGAGGAAATAGCCTGTGCGTGGTGTTCCAACAGCATGCTGGGAGAGGCAATGCTCAGCCAATAGACAGAGACTGGAATTCTGATGTGTCAAGTACGCCCTTGTGTCGGGTGGTAATCAAGTGGCTAACACATTTCCTTCTTGTGCAAGATGAGAGACAAGATACACATGTTCAATTCCAGTCACTCAAACAAGATATTTTTTTTAAAATAATTTTTATTTCACCTTATACTGATGGGATGAGGTCAATATCCTTCCAGGATACCCGGGCCAGGTCGATTAGAAAGGCCTGCTCGCTGAAGTTTTTCAGGGAGCGTTTGACAGTGATGAGTGAACCGATATAATGACCCATTACGGATGCAGGCAATGAGGCAGTGAACGCTGAGATCTTGGTTGAAAACAGCAGAGGTGTATTTAGAGGGCAAGTTGGTTAGGATGATATCTATGAGGGTGCCCGTGTTTACGGCTTTGGGGTGGTACCTGGTAGATTAGCTTTGCCTGCTAAAGTTAAGTGATCGTGATCAAAGTCTCAGAAACACTGAGGGGATGGGAGGTTTCGGTATCAATCTAAGAGCAAGCCTGCCTTAATGTCATGTAAATACTGTCAGATAACACCATAGAAATCAACTCCAGTGGTACCCAGTGGTGTAAAGTACTATTTAAGTCGTTTTTGGGGGTTTGTACTTTACCATTTATATTTTTGACATCTTTTACTTCACAAAATTCCTAAATAAAATAACAATTTTCACTCCATACATTTTCCCCTGACACCCAAAAGTACTCATTACATTTTGAATGCTTAGCTGGACAGGAAAATGGTAAAATTCACACAAAGAGAACATCCTTGGTCATCCGTACTACTTCTGATCTGGCAAACTCGCTAAACACAAATGCATTGTTTGTAAATTATGTCTGAGTGTTCAAGCGTGCATCTGGCTACCCATAAATACAAAAACAAGAATATGTTTCCGTCTGGTTTGCGTAATATAAGGTATTTGATATAATGTATACTTTTGATACTTAAGTATATTTAAAAGTAAACACTTCGACTTTTACTCCATTGTATTTTACTGCGTGACTTTCACTTGAGTCGTTCTCTATTAAGGCATCTTGCCTTTTACTCAAGTATGACAATTGGGTACGTTTTCCACCACTGGTGATCCCTTAAGCCAGTGAGACTCTGCCAAATAGATTTCCACAGTAAGTGTCAAACACTGCTGACAGATTGGCAAACAGATAAATGTGTCTGTGTGAAAGCATGTACTGTACGTGACAGAGTATGTGTGTGTCGTGTCAGTACTCACATCGTAAGCCCCAGCCTTGATCTGCTGGTACAGTCTGTGCTGGTCCTCGTCCCAGAAGGGAGGGTAGCCCACCAGGAGAATGTAGAGAATCACACCTGATGAGACAGAGACACAAACATGTCATCAGGATGATACCAATTATGAATGAATGTCATTTCAAAAATGATACTCAAATCTCAGCAAGAGGAGAAAGTACAATCAGTATGACCCAATAATAGTAATGGCTTTTAGTGACTTCAATCAGAGAATGTGGGCACCGCTCATCGCTCCACGTACTTTCCAACCGCTCCACTAAAAACCAATCCTCAAAAAATGTAAATAAAAAAAAATCTAATTTATCCACAATTTAACCAACAACCATCTATGTTTGTGACAACATGGACCTACCATTTAGTTTAGAAGTATTGAAACCAAACCATATGGATTTCAATGTATTAAATCATTACAGTCTATAAATTGCACACACAGGCTGTGACTTACTTAGAATAAAATTAAATGATACATTCCTTATTAGGCTCCATCTACAGTGCCTTTGAATGTATTTTTAGAAACATGGCCAGAGTCTGAAGCTTCGGGTTCATGCGATGGCGCCTGGAGAGCAGGCTCGCAGTGGAGAATAACCTCTCAGCGCTTGCAGAGCCACTGTGGATGCTAAACGTCTTTCGGACCACTCTTTCCATGCTGGGCAGGGATGTGTAGTTTTTTATTTTTCTGTAGGTAGGCCTAGATTTTTTAGGTAAAATAACCCTAACAAAACAGAAAGCTCCTTAAAAAAAAAGGTAATACGCCAGGCCTATTCAATGATGGCATATTGTATAGATAATAGAACGAAAATGAACGAAACTTTAAAGAGATCTGATTTTTAGTTTATAAATACTTTGCTACAATGACACACTCAGTTAGCTACCCACCTCATTCCTTTCTGTTAGCAGGGAAGTACACAATCATGCTTTCGTGATACCCGTCTTTTCAGATTCCAAAATGATTAGACACTACATCACCTACTCCATCATCTCTTGCTCTTGGTCCTCCTCATCTTTGCAAGTCACCTTGATTTATCAGTTTCTTTCTGAAAAAAATGTAGCACCCTAAATGACCGTGTCTAAAGCAAGGGGCTGTAGTAGCACACAAGTAGACGACAAATGCATGCTGGGCCGGACGTGCCCTGAGCTCGTGAAGTGAGCGCTACTGGAGCCGACGCGCCAGCCTTTTGGGAAACTAGCTCCACGCTCCAGTCAAATTGGGTACGCTCCACTCCTCGCTCCCAGCTCCACTCACATCCTCTGGACTTAACACAAGTTAACAGCTTTCATTGTTATACGGGTGAGGAGATCAAGAGAGGACAGAAAAGGACTCCCTCTTCATAGACTCCTCCCACTATAAGGATTTTCATCATGTCACCGTCATTGTGGTTACAAAAACTATCCAAGCACTTCAGCACTGTGTTGCTCATTTGCTGGTAGGTTACCGGGACGAGCTCAAGGGCCCTTGGTTGGTCAGTAGAGCACTAACGACACAAATAAGTCATTGTGGCCCAAACTTCAGAGACGCACAGGTTGTGAATGAGTGTGTGGTAGACATTAAAGCCCAGGTGGCCCTTGAGTTTATGTAACGAGTGGGCTGCAGTGATTAATTCAACTGGATGAACTCATTGTCTGTGAGAGCGCCATGTAGGTCCTTTGTAGTTGGTACTAGCCTTTAGCTCAAAGACCAAATAGATTGTTCCATGTTGGGAAGTTCCTTACCACAGGCCCACATATCCACAGGTTTCCCATAGGGGTCTTTCCTCAGGACCTCTGGGGACAGGTAGCCTGGGGTTCCCGCAAAACCTGGAACAGAGATGAGATGTCATGTAAATTAACTACAGTTCCCAAGATAGATGTACACTTACATCCCACTGTTTTTTGTATTTATTACGATCCCCATTAGCTGCTGAAAAGGCAGCGGCTACTCTTCCTGGAGAACAAACAGGAATAAAACAATACATCATAGTGAAACAATAGCTTGCTCGACATTGTGAATTATACATACAGTAACAGTCAAAAGTTTGAACACACCTACTCATTCAAGGGTTTTTCTTTGTTTTTACTATGCATTATAAAGGAAAGAAATTCCACACATTAACTTTTAACAAGGCACACCTGGTTAATTGAAATGCATTCCAGGTGACTGCCTCATGAAACTGGTTGAGAGAATGCCAAGAGTGTGCAAAGCTGTCATCAAGGCAAAGAGTGGCTACTGTGAAGAATCTCAAATATAAAATATATTTTGATGTGTTAAACACTTTTTTTTGGTTACTACATGATTCTATATGTGTTCTTTCATAGTTTTGATGTCTTCACTATTTTTCTACAATGTAGAAAATAGTAAAACCCTTGAATGAGTAGGTGTGTCCAAACTTTTGACTGGTAGTGTATGTACATTGCTCCAATAGCACAAATGCACAGGATTAAATGCACATTAAAATACAACATGATAATATTGTGTGGGTCTGTGTAGTGTGTGTGCGCGTGTGTCTATGTCTCTTCACAGTCCGCGTTGTGGTGTGAGGTGTTATTTTATTTTATTTTATTTATCTGATTTTACTGCTCGACTGAGGTACTTAATGTGGAAGAGACTTCCATGTAGTCATGGCTGTATGTAGTACTGTGTATTTCCCCAGAGTCTGGACTTGTTCTGGACTTGAGGACTGTGAAGAGACCGGTGACATATCTATGGGAATATGAATGGCTGTCTGACCTGTATGCTAGCTGTTTGTACAGACAGTTTGATGCTTTCAACATGCCAATACCTCTCACAAAAGAGAGGTAGTGATGCAGTCAATCTCTCCTCTACTTTGAGCCAGGAGAGATTGACGTGTTATATTTTAAGGGCCTCCGTGCTGCTCTGTTCTGCGCCAACTGTAATTTGCCTATGTCCATCTTTGTGACACTTGACAATATAAATGAGCAGTAGTCCAGGTGTGATAAAACTAGGGCCTGTAGGACTTGTTCTCTCGATTGTGATGTCACAGACAAACCTCTCCTCATCAATATGTTTTGACCATGTCAGTTTACAATCTAAGCTTACATTATGGGTTGCAGTTTTATATAACTTGCTGTGGTAGCAGACGTGTATCATTTTGAGTCATCAGCATACATAGACACACAGGCTTTACTCAAGGCTAGCGGTAGATCCTTAGTAAAAAAAATAAAAAAAGGGGCCAAGACAGCTGCCTTGAGGTATCCCAAAAAAATACCAGGTTTACGCTAGATGCACTTCCGTTAGGTAACTCTCAATCCATGATATGGCAGAGGATGCAAAGCTATAACAGTCTGCTGCTGAAAAAACGATGATCGCTAATTTCAAAAGCTGCACTGATGTCTAACAAAACAGCTCCTAAATTCTTATTACAAATTTCTTGCAGCCTATCATCAGTCATTTGCGTCAGTGTATTATATGTTGAGTCCCTTTCCTTATAAGCATGCTAAAAGTCAGTCGTTAATTTGTTTACTGTGAAACGGCATTGCATCTGGTCAAGCACATTTTTTTCCAAAAGTTTACTAATGGTCGGTAGCAGGCTGATTGTTTGGCTGTTTGAACCAGTAAAATGGTGCTTTGCTATTCTTGGGTAGCAGAACGACTTATGCTTCCCTCCTGGCCTGAGGGCACACACTTTCCTGTAGGCTTAGATTGAAGAGAAGGCATTTTTTCCCCCACGAAAGATGTCATTACTAGGTGGTTTGTCATTATTTAAAAAATATATATTGTATACTCTAGCACACTCTCTTTACAGAATGAAAAATGAAAATGTCTTTCATAATTTCTGTTTGCATGATACGAAGGTTCATAGTTTGTTGGCATGTCATACCTAATTTTGCCAATTAAAAAAGTCATTAAAGTATTTGGCAACATCAGAGGGTTTTGTGATAACTGAGCCATCTGAGTCCATGAAGCATGAGAGTTCGCCTTTCCCCCCCAAAAAACATAATTTACGGTGCTTTTTACCTTCATTCTTTATATAACTTATCTTTGTTTCGTAGAACAGTTTCTTCTTATTTTTGTTTAGCTTAGTCACATGATTTATCAATGTACAGTACGTTTGCCAATCGTCTGTGCAGCCAGACTTATTTGCCATTATTTTTGCCTCGTCCCTATCAACCATACAATTTTTCAATTCCTCATCAATCCATAGTAATTTATCAGTTTTTTACAGTTAGTTTCTTAGCAATTTCATAAATGTGTCAAGTGTGACGTCTGGTTGCTCCTTATTACATACAACAGACCAGATACAGATATTATAAATTCGTAAAAATCCAATAACTTCACAGATCTTCATTGTAAGGGGTTTAAACACTGATTTCCATGCTTGTTCAATGAACGATAAACAATTAATGAACATGCACCTGTAGAACGGTCGTTAAGACACTAACAGCTTATAGACGGTAGGCAAATAAGGTCACAGTTATGAGAACTTAGGGCACTAAAGAGGCCTTTCTACTGACTCTGAAAAACACCAAAAGAAAGATGCCCACGGTCCCTTGCTCATCTGCGTGAATGTGCATTAGGCATGCTGCAAGGAGGCATCAGTGTGTTATATATTAGTATAGTGTGTTTAGTGTGTTTTTTGTGTTGTTTTTTTGCCATTTCTAGCCCCTGTTGCTCTATCGCAGTGCTTCTCAATAATTGTGGTTACCCCTTCTCTGCAACAGCAGAGAAGCCAGTCTCACAAAGATAAGACATTGCGAAAGGAAGAAGAATGCCCATGGCCCTCTGCCCTAAGAGTGGATACTGCCTCTCTACACTCAGCCAGAATTCACTCAGTGTCTGTGATGTGAACCTCAGTCTCAATGTGGAGTCAGACGTCATATCAATGAACTGGTCCTCCTCTGCAGAGCTGAAACTAGTTGGAGTTGGTGCGTTGAAAGGATCTCTCACCCAGTCATGTTGGGAACTGTTTTCAGGATATTGGCAATATTCTGCACGTTTTCGCTGAAAAAACTCAAGCGGCTTATCAGCGTGATTGGGGTGTAATGTCTTTAAGTGACGCCTTAATTTATTTGGCTTGATGCTGTCCGCTGCCAACATTTATAGACACAGTAAACATACCGGTCTTTCCTCGTCCCCCACCGTAGTCACAGTGAAGCCAAGCGCTACGCTTCGTCATATTTCCTCGTCTTAGCTTTCGGGAGACTTACGTTTGTCTCATTATCTCTGTCTCTCTCCACCTTTCTTTTCATCCCTGTTAAGGGTTTGTTATCTGCACTTCACATTTCCTGCTGTGTGCTCTTGTTTGGTGAAAAAAAACCTACTCCCTGTGGCAAAAAAAAGCATGTTCCCCGGGGTCACACGCCCCCCCTGGCGCGCCCCAGTATTTGAGAAGGACTGCTCTAGCATTTGAATGGTGTAAACGACAAGATATTATGACCCCATTCCAGAAAACTACGACTATCAGGAACACGTAGATGCTCATAAGGAATCGTTAGAAGGGAGAGTGACAAACAAACACCCCTGATGACAGAGGGAAATTAATTCAAAGCATACTTCCTTCAGACTGGAATTTGGTATTAACTGATTTGACATATCTTTGTATTATTTATTGAGATACTTAGTTTTCAGGTGATTTTAAAATGACATTTACTTTTAAGAAGCTTTACATAGTTGTTCAAATAAAATAAAAACTGGTGAGTGAGCGTTGTGGTTTTTCCATTTCAATATTATCCAAATGTTTTGGTTGCACCTCGACACACATCGGTTGAGAGTAGAGGTCGACCGATTAATCGGAATGGCCGATTAATTAGGGCCAATTTCAAGTTTTCATAACAATTGGAAATCGGTATTTTTGGGAGCCGATTTGCCGATTTGTTTTTTTTTAAATTATTTATAGCTTTATTTAACTAGGCAAGTCAGTTAAGAACACATTCTTATTTTCAATGACAGCCTAGGAACGGTGGGTTAACTGCCTTGTTCAGGGGCAGAACGACAGATTTTCACCTTGTCAGCTCAGGGGATCCAATCTTGCAACCTTACAGTTAATTAGTCCAACGCAATAACGACCTGCCTCTCTCGTTGCACTCCACAAAGAGACTGCCTGTTATGCGAATGTAGTAAGCCAAGTTTAGTTGATGGTTGATGATATTACTAGATATTATCTAGCATGTCCTGTGTTGCATATAATCTGACTGAGCATACAAGTATCTGACTGAGCAGTGGTAGGCAGAAGCAGGCGCGGAAACATTAATTCAAACAGCACTTTCGAGTGTTTTGCCAGCAGCTCTTCGTTGTGCGTCAAACATTGCGCTGTTTATGACTTCAAGCCTATCAACTCCCGAGATGAGGCTCGTGTAACCGAAGTGAAATGGCTAGCTAGTTAGCGCGTGCTAATTGTCGTTGTGTTGCTGGTTCGAGCCCAGGGAGGAGCGAGGAGAGGCACGGAAGCTATACTGTTACACTGGCAATACTAAAGTGCCTACAAGAACATCCAATAGTCAAAGGTCAATGAAATACAAATGGTAGAGGGAAATAGTCCTATAATTCCTATAATAACTACAACCTAAAACTTCTTACCTGGGAATATTGTAGACTCATGTTAAAAGGAACCACCAGCTTTCATTTGTTCTCATGTTCTGAGCAAGGAACTGAAACGTTAGCTTTCTTACATAGCACATATTGCACTTTTACTTTCTTCTCCAACACTTTGTTTTTGCATTATTTAAACCAAATTGAACATGTTTCATTATTTACTTGAGGCTAAATTGATGTATTATATTAAGTTAAAATAAGTGTTCATTCAGTATTGTTGTAATTGTCATTATTACAAATTAAAAAAAACATTTTTAAAATCATTCGATTAATCGGTATCAGATTTTTTTGGTCCTCCAATAATCGATATAGTCATAATCGGTCGACCTCTAGTTGAGAGCCCTCCACTTTCTTAATATCTTTTTGCACCCCTTTTGATTTGAACGAAACCTTCAATACATATTTGCCCACAGAAGAAGTGGTCAGAAATGTACCTTTTGAAGCCTCCCCGGTAGTGCAGCGCCAGCTGTGCCACCAGAGACTCTGGGTTCGCGCCCAGGCTCTGTCGTAACCGGCCGCGACTGGGAGGTCCGGGGGGCGACGCGCGACCTCTAGCGTCGTCCGGGTTAGGGAGGGGTTGGCCGGGTAGGGATATCCTTGTCTCATCGCGCACCATCGACTCCTGTGGCGAGCCGGGCACAGTGTGCGCTAACCAAGGTTACCAGGTGCACGGTGTTTCCTCGGCTGGCTTCCGGGTTGGATGCACGCTGTGTTAAGAAGCTAGGTTGGGGGACGCATGACTTTCAACCTTCGTCTCTCCCGAGCCCGTATGGGAGTTGTAGCGATGAGAAAAGATAGTAGCTACTAACAATTGGATACCACGTAATTGGGGAGAAAAAAGGGGGTAAAATAAATAGGGGGGGCCTCCCGGGTGGCGCAGTTGGTAGATACAATATTTTTTTTAAGTAGACATTGAATATCCCTTTGAGCACGGTGAAGTTATTAATTACATGGTGTGTCAATACAACCAGTCACTACAGAGATACAGGCGTCCTTCCTAATTCAGCTGCATTTGAATTTGGCGCTCTGCAGCTGCCGGAGAGGAAAGAAACCTGTCTACCTGGGAGTCTCGTGAGTGAAAACATCCGAAGTTCATCAAAGGTAAACGATTTCATTTGATTGCTTTTCTGATTTCCGTGACAAGGTTGCCTGCTGCTAGCTAGGCTATGATAAACTTACACAAATGCTTGTCTAGCGTTGGCTGTAAAGCATATTTTGAAAGTCTGAGATGACAGGGTGATTAACAAAAGGCTAAGCTGTGTTCCAATATACATCACTTGTGATTTTCATGAATAGGAAGATTTTCTAGGAAGATTTATTTCCGTTGCGTTATGCTAATTAGGGTCAGATGATGAAAACGGTCCCGTTCACGGGATGTGGTGTCACTACAGGTTAAATCTGCTTTAAAAGCTATGGCAACAACTGAAAATAATAGTCTGGCAATGACCAACAACCAATTTGGGAGAGCTTGACAAAACTTGAAAATAATAAATGGGCAAATTTTGCACAATCCAGGTATGGAAAGCTCTTGCATTTACCCAGAAAGCGTCTTCTACAAAGGTGGTGTGAATACTTATGTAAATTAGATATTTCTGTATTTAAATTTTCACAAAATTTGCTAAAAAAAATCTAAAAACATGTTTTCACTGTCATTCTAGGGCATTGTGTGTAGATGGATGAAAGAAGAACACATATTTTATCCATTTAGAATTAAAGGCTGTAACAACAAAATGTGGAATAAGTCAAGGGGTATGAATACTTTCTGAAGGCACTGTATATTAATGTGGGCCATTTTTTTTGCCCTGATCCAGGTTGCTTGTTTGTTTTTTGTGCTTTACTGGCGTAGAAGTAGGCATGCTATTGTGTGATATTTTACAGTACATTTGAGCTGATCGTGCAGGGTTAACTGCTTACAGAGGGATTCCTACTAAGGCAAACTGTCTCAGTGCTAACAGTGTAATTCAGGTTTATAGGCACAGGATTACTGCAGACAATAGCTCTCAGATTGACAGAAATATTCAGGGGAGTTAGAGGAACATACATTTGGTTACTTACATCCACCGTACTACCATTTCTACGGGACTTTCAATGTCCTCTGTTGCTGATTATGACAGGTAGGATTGGAGCACAAATAGACCCAGGCCGTCGGGCTCTAAAACTGTTCGCAATGTTGCTGGAGATAATCCTGGAACCCCTGTGTGTCTCGTTTAAGATACAGCCTATTAGAGGTCAAATTAATCCTTAATGCAATGTTTATGGGCCACGATTAACAAGCTTCCAAAACTTCCCACTGGAACGGCCACCTGGGGAACGTGGTGTGGCTCCCCGCCAGTGGAATGCAGCCTACTTCTCTAAAGAACTCAAATTCCCAGCATGCCCTGGGGCACCACCAATGATCTGGGTAGATGATTCTCAGGTGACAGCCAGCCCAGGGGATTAGGATAATTAGTCCGCCATCCTGTGGGGATAAGCAGGCAAATGGCCCTGTTTATCCACCTAATAAAACCTGCACTATAAACCCAGAGAGCTGACACACCTCAAAGTCTCACGTCTCACACATTAACCAGGTAAACAAACTACGTAAACAAATAACATTTTATTTGTCACGTGCGCCGAATACAACAGGTCTACAGCTGTTATTTAAGGCTCCACGACCAGTACTGAAGCTAAGTGGACCTTACAGTGAAACCTTACAGTGAAATGCTTGCTTACAAGCACTTAACATGTATTTTTCTGAACTGCATTGTTGGTTAAGAAAGTATTTACTAAAATAAACTGAAGTTTAAAAAATGTAAAATAATAATTAGAGCAGCGATAAAATAACAGTAGCGAGGCTATATACTCGGGTAACCATTACAGAGTTAATGTGCGGGGGCACCAGTGTTTAGTCCCAGGGTCCTTAGCTTAGTGATGAGCTTTGAGGGCACTATGGCATTGAAAGCTGAGCTGTAGTCAATGAATAGCATTCTCACATAGGTGTTCCTTTTTTCAAGGAAGGAAAGGGCAGTGTGGAGTGCAATAGAGATTGCATCATCTGTGGATCTGTTGGGGCGGTATGCAAATTGGAGTGGGTCTAGGGTTCCTGGGATAATGATGTTGATGTGAGCCATGACCAGCCTTTCAAAGCACTTCATGGCTACAGACGTCATTTAGGCAGGTTACCTTGGTGTTCTTGGGCACAGGGACTGCTTGAAACATGTTGATATTACAGACTAGGCCAGGGACAGGTTGAAAATGTCAGTGAAGACACTTGCAAGTTTGTCAGCGCATTATCAGAATACACACCCTGGTAATGTGTCTGGCCCTGCAGCCTTGTGAATGTTGACTAGTTTAAAGGTCTTACTCACATTGGCTAAAGAGAGCGTGATCACACAGTTGTCTGGAACAGCTGATACCAAAGTACTTCTGAAGTTTGTGTGTCTATAGATATTGTTTAGAATAAAACTCGGTCTGTAAAGCACAGTACATGCTTAGTTACACCCTGGGGGCTATATAGTAAAACACACTTCATAGGGGTGAAAAATTATATAAAAGACAGGGAAGTCATGTTTTTGACGACACTGGGCCCTTCAAGTATTGCTAAATTAAAGCAAGAAAACGGGTCCACCTGTGCATTTATACGTTTTGAGTGTTGGGCGAAAAGTTTTTCAAATGTACCACTTACTCCTGAAATTGGCACCAATGAGACAGATGTTTTATTTTTTATTACATACATCTCTGCTGTAAAATGTGCTAGAGAAAGTGTTCTCTTCAAACAGGTGAGGCCATTTTTAATTGTATCATCCTGTCGGAATTCTAGACTATTTTAGTGTAGAGAAACGTAAGTAATATTTACAACTTTTTAAATCGTTTTGGTGCAGATTTCATGTGTAAGAGATAGAGAGAATAATACTGTTACATGTATGATAACGCCTTTTAGTGTAAGAGCCATTTGAAAAGACCGCCTGCAATTTCAGACTGTGATGGCGTTTTGGCCTGCCTGGTGTCATCACCAAATTAGTTAGACTAATAACAAAGAGTTCCAAACCGCTCTGCCAATAACAGTTCATTTCCCCCTCCCTACTCAGACCACTCCCAGTCCTAGCAACATTTGTGCTTGAAAAACTGCTCTTTTTAAAATAAATAAATAAAACATTAATTGAAAACAATCAAATTAATTGTTACCTAGAAATTCTTTGATAATTAGATTTAAAAAATGGCTGCATTGGACATTTAAAACAAGTCTTCAAATGAACAGCCAAGTTTGGGATCCTTGGTGATATTTGAACAGTTTTCTTACTGACTGGTACTCACCGAACCATGCCTGCTGGTCTCCCTGCACCTCGATGGCCAGACCAAAGTCTGCCAACTTCACCGCTGCGCCCTTCAGCTTACTGGCTAGGAGCAGATTTTCAGGCTTGGAGTGGAGAGAGAACGGGAGAGAGACAGGATTTCAAAACTTCTCATATAGCAACATACGTGAAAATGGACATGTCCGCAATAATATATTATACAGTAGGTGTATTCTGTATAGTATTTGGGGTGATATCTACACTGGGTTGTAAAACCTAGACGGTGGGTCATCTCACCATTGAAAAATGGTATGATCCCCACTATACCTACAAAAGTATGTGGACACCCCTTTTTATTATTGGATTCAGTTATGTTACCTGTTGCTGACAGGTGTATAAAATCGAGCACACCGCCATGCAATCTCCACAGACAAACATTGGCAGTAGAATGGCCTTACTGAAGAGCTCAGTGACTTTCAAATGTGGCACCATCATAGGATGCCACAGTTCCAACAAGTCAGTTCATCAACTTCCTGCCTTGCTAGAGCTGCCCCGGTCAACTGTAAGTGCTGTTATTGTGAAGTGCAAATGTCAAGGAGCAACAATGTCTCAGCTGCGAAGTGGTAGGCCACACAAGCTCACAGAACGGGACCACGGAGTGTTGAAGCACATAAAAAATAATCTGCCTGAGAACGCTGCCTGCCCGAATGGATAGTGCCAACTGTAGTTTGATGAAGGAGGAATAATGGTCTGGGGCTGTTTTTCATGGTTCGGGCCCCTTAGTTCCAGTGAAGGGAAGTCTTAACGCTACAACATGCAATGATACGAGTGCTGAAGCGCGTAGCGCATTACAATCGTCTGTCCTCGGTTGCAACACTCATTACCAAGTTCCAAACTGCCTCTGGAAGCAACGTCAGCACAATAACTGTTGATCGGGAGCTTCATGAAATGGGTTTCCATGGCTGGGCAGCCGCACACAAGCATAAGGTCAGTAGTGAATGGAGTGATGAATCACGCTTTACCATCGGACAGTCTGACAGACGGATCTTGGTTTGTTGGATGCCAGGAGAATGCTACCTGCCCGAATGCATAGTGCCAACTGTAAAGTTTGGTGGAGGAGGAATAATGCTCTGGGGCTGTTTTTCATGGTTCGGTATAGACCCCTCAGTTCCAGTGAAGGGAATTCTGTGCTTCCAACTTTGTGGCAACAGTTTGGGGAAGGCCCTTTCCTGCTTCAGCATGATGTCCACGTGCACAAAGCGAGGTCCATACAGAAATGGTTTGTCGAGATAAGTGTGGAAGAAATTGACTGGCCTGCACAGAGCCCTGACCTCAACCCATCATACACCTTTGGGATGAATTGGAACGCAGACTAAGAGCCAGGCCTAATCGTCCAACATCAGTGCCTGCCCTCACCAATGCTCGTGGCTGAATGGAAGTGGTCCTTCTGTAGCTCAGTTGGTAGAGCATGGCGCTTGTAACGCCAGGGTAGTGGGTTCGATCCCCGGGACCACCCATACGTAGAATGTATGCACACATGACTGTAAGTCGCTTTGGATAAAAGCGTCTGCTAAATGCCATATATATTATATATATATAATGGAAGGAAGTCCTTACAACAATGTTCCAACATCTAGTGGAAAGCCTTCCCAGAAGAGTGAAGGCTGTTATAGGAGCAAAGGGAGGATCAACTCCATATTAATGCCCATGATTTTGGAATGAGATGTTTGACGAGCAGGTGTCCACATAATTTTGTTCATGAAGTGTAGGACCAAATTCCATTAACCAAATGATATTTTGGCACATTACTATGGCAATCCCCTCTATAACCCTTTCATAACTTATCAGTACTGTGTAATAATGAACTCCATCGTGCCCCCCCCCCCCTCCATTGTGTCCCTGGGGGCCATGCATGTTCACCGTCACCAAGCCTGCTTCTCTAGGGGAGCAGCTCAACGCTCTCACTCAACACACACTGGGGACAATATTACACCAGCTACGTCAGTGTTGAGTAACAGGATTGACACTGATACTGACACAGCAAAGAGACTGGACACAGCTTGATCTTCACAAAGATACACGAGAGTGTGTAATAAGCCACACGCCGTTCAAAGCTGCCGTCCAGCCCAAGGTGCGGGGCTACAATGTCTGAGGTTGACAGTGACTCATGCATAGTCCACATCGGAACAGGAAGGGGATGGGCTTAGAGAACAGGTTACAGGTTGAGGATTAACGCCGTTGCTGACATTTTCAAAGCGGCTTCTGGGAGCCTAAATTGGAAATAAATTCAAGAGAGATAGGCTTAATGTAACAAAGAGGAGATGTGAGTAGAAGCTGTTTCAGCCACTTTTTGGAGCGAAGCTGCTTTGCTTGTGGGGCAAATACATTAGTTACAGTACCTCAATAACAGTATGTCAGTGGACTGACCACTTCTATGGCCAAGATCAGTGGTCACCAAACTTTTGAGTCAAGATCACTTTGAGTCAAAAATGCAAGACGAGATCTAACGCTTAGATTTTTTTTTTTTTTTTGGGGGGGACTTAAAACGTAAGCCTATGCAACATTAACCAATTCAAAACAGTTCTGAAGCAGAGGTTTGTGCAGTAAGCTATAGGCTCAATACATTATCACTGCATATTGGCTATGCTTGAATTACTAGTTAGGCACAGCTGAGTGAGCATAATAATTGGCTTTAGTTTATTTTTACTGGACTGATGGCCTGCATCTGATGGTCAGTCTGAGGGGTGGGAGTGAGCGGCGGTGAGGCTGCCTCTCACCCGACTCACCGTCCCTCCCCTCTCGCTACCTCCACTTTTAAAAAAAAGGGGACACAGTGTTCCAGCTGATGGCGAATCTCAAGTCGCACTGCATGAATTCTGCCTCATGCACCAACTCATGTTTTTACGCTTACGACCAGAGAGAGTGAAATATTCCTCGATATTAAGAGAGACAGGCCGCTAACAATAACAACGTATGATTATCGGAACACTTTGCTATACTCCTTCATTGCAGCTGCAGTGCTGGTTGTAGTGTGAGTGGAAGTAGGGAGAAGACGCATTTTATGGCTTATAAAAGTTTTGAAACAAAGTGTTGGGACATTGCTGAATAACTTAAATGTTGAGTCTCTCTCCAGTCATGGTTTTAAACGTTTTGAAATCTCAACAGTATCAACTTTGCTGTGAGTTCGAAGGTTTATTTTTACAGTCTGGAAACTGTGTAGCCGGTGGTAGGCCTATAGGTGCACTTGAATCTCTGGGCCTGTCGGGTAGTTCTACCGTCAGACACGTGAAATGGTTGAAAATGGGGACACTGCCTTCCCGGTTCAGTGTACCTACCGCCAACAGCGCGAAACAAATCAAAAACTAGGAACGCAAGGCTTTACTGTTTTTTGTTACAGAAACGTTTGGTAATCGACTAGGAAGACCTTGGAGATCAACCAGTCGATAGCGATCAACCGGTTGGTGACCACTGGCCTATATAAAGGAATCAATTCCTCAACATTATAGAGCATCAAATCAAACAAGGTAAATTCACGATCATTCATTGGTGCAGTTAGTAGAGCATTTGTGAATTGTGATTCGTGCAGATTAGTGGGCGGGGACGGTGCTCACATGCTACGGTGGGGGTGGGGGGGGGTAAGTGCAGTCAACAGTGCCATGCAGTCATTGCAAACGCCCCTACTAACCCAGCCTCCCTTCCCCACCAGAACATCATGTAATCTGTGTGATGTGACTGGAAGGGGCCAGTTAAAAATGTAAAAAAATCTCAGCCTCATAACATCCATCATATAGACCAGGGCTATTCAACTCGTACCCTACCAGGTCCAGAGCCTGCTGGTTTTCTGTTCTATCTGATAATGAATTGCACACACCTGGTGTGCCAGGTCTTACTGCAGTCCCTGATTAGAGGGTAACAATGAAAACAACGCAGTGGAACTGGCTTCGAGGTCCAGAGTTGAGTCTTCCTTATAACACATAATCCCTAAACAGCTTTAAATAAATAATGTGCTTCATAACCAAATAGCTATTACGGAAGACTCAATATGTCTAACAATCCCTAAATGGGCAGATCGATACATTGTAATCTAATCTAAACGCACATATGAGAGCTATAGTCCCTAGCTAGTATAGCTTTCAGGACTGGGTAAATTAATTGTGGTGTGTGTGGAACCTATCTAGCTCACTGTGATCAGGATTGACGCCCGGTCCTCAGGGCTCCTGTGTAATGGGTCTAAATTTAATTCAGGTCTAGCAGCCATAAAGATGTAATTATTACTTGCCTCGGTGGCCTTACTGTATCTACTGCAACCGGGAAAGATGCACTCAGCTTTCAGTCACACACACACACAACTACAACGCTGACAAATTCACCCGTCTACCCTCACGCATATCTCTCACTTACTATTCCTCAATCTCCTAGCTATAAATCGGTCTCAATCTCAACTTCAGGGATTTAAACCAGTGGCTTGTTATCTAAACCTAGAGGGAGCGGGGAATCTACAGGAGGGCAGTGGAGGGAGAGAGAGAGGGGACAGGGACAGCCCTGATCTCTAATGCACTCGTCCAGACCAGCATCATCCAGAGTGGCCTGACCTCCCGTGTGGACAGGCAGAGGAAGAGAGAGAGAGGAGCAACAGCGTCAGTGATTAGAGCAGCTGGGAGGAAGAGGAGGGGGGGAGATTGGCAAGAGGGAATGAAGGAGGACAAGAGGGAAGAGTTCAGGAAGAAAGAAAAAAATAACAGAAGAGGAGCGAAGGAAAGAGGATGAGGCATGAAAAAGGAGATGGACAGATGAGCAGGGATAATGAGACGAAGAGGAGGAGGTAGACCTGAACAGAGTGCCGTCAGCGTCGAGTCCGACAGAAGTCAATGAGTCTTGAAGGAACAGCTTGAGAGGGATGTCTGGTCTGATGCAGTCAGTCTGTGTGTGGTCTGGTGGAAACAGTCTAGAGTGCAAACTGCTTAACTGTGTCCAACTAAATTTAGGTTGGTTGGATACAATGGTACCGTTCAGTACAATTACAGTGTGTCAAAATTACTATATGCATGAGTGTGTGCGAGTGTGTCCAGGTGTGTGTCAATATGGGTCCTCCCCCAACACACACGTGTACACACACACACACACACACACACACACATAGGTCACACCAGTGTGAAGAGATGGCCTTTCATCGGCCTCTTTCATGCTTTGTTTTGCTCATATTTGTTTTGTTTTTTGTCTATTCTGCCGCTCCCCATGGTAACAAGCTGGTAGCAGCCAATCAGAGCACTGACTGAGAGGGCCTCGGCGAATGCAAACGCAGGGTGATTATTTCAGGAGTGAAATTGTGCTCCTGGCTGCACCTGGCTCATTTGATTAGCAAATTTGAGTTCTGAAACTTGCCATGACGGCAATGACCGGGAGGATTAGAGAAGGGTACACCCTAAGAAGGTCGTTCCATGAAATGTGTGACTTTTGATATTTTAAGTAGAAACTGTGCACCAATATAGATGTAAAAATATATATAAACCACATGAAGAATTCAATAAAATCAATTTTTAATATGAATAAAGATTTGCTAAAGAAAAGAAAATCAACATTTTGACATGTCCCTCTGTGTACCCTATGATCTCCAGGAAGATTTTAACCCACTTAACCCCAACATTTCTCCAAGTTTTCCTAGATATTTTGTTGCTTTGACAGTCATTTCTGAAGATGATTATTTATCTAGTGTCATTAGTGATTCAAACCTGTCCCTCATTTTAAAGGCCAACCCTGTTATGTGAACTGAACTCATGTTAATATGATGAAACTCCTATTCCTGAGTGGGTTGAGTGGGTTGAGTATGACACGTCAACCCTGTTACCCATAGATAGACAGGCTAGAAATGTTGTATCCATTTCATTTTTTTATGTGAAGATTGCATTCAATTGCATCTCCCTGTCGCACACCACAAGCTTCCATTCCCCCTGTCACAAAGGGAATTTATACCTGATTTAAGTTAAAATCACAACCATGTTACTTTATTTGGCACCTACTAAGCACTTAATAGTATTTTTGTTGGTGCAAGCCTCAAGATGGGGGAACGTGTTGTTTTATTAAGTTGAACATTTGCTCTTTATGACAGAAAGGAAAGGCACTGAATTAGTCGAAAGACCCAACAAGGGAAAGTCTCCAAATTCTACTTGGACAATGTGACAATTTCATCCTACTCATCGTATTATTATATTGTTTAACAAGCCTGATTTTATCCACCATTGAATTGGAGCGATTGCAGGCCCTATTTCCGTGCCTATTAACACCTCCGTCACTGTTCTGAAGACAAACACGGTGCGTCAGTGTAGGTGTGGACGTAAAAGGTCGACATGCCTTTCCATAAAGTCCCAAATAAGACTTCCTTTCTGTAATTACCATTTCATCAGCGTTTAACTGGCCGAGCAGTCACTTATGCAGTGGAAAAGTTCAAACTCATAATTTGACCCTGTGCCTCCCATGTCTCAACTCCAAAAGACGTGTCAGACAGTCTATCAAAGTTCTTAACCCTCAAAGTCAAACGGATAAAAAGTCTGAAAGTCAGTCAGGATGAGTGGGGTCTCCGTGCAACTAGAAGAGTTGGAGGGAGAGGAAGAAGAGGAAGGGCTGTGTTTGGCTTCCTGGCATTTCTACTCACCTTCAGGTCGCGGTGGACCACGCCCATCTGGTGGCAGTGGAGCACGGCCTCAAGGATCTGCTGAATGCAATGACTGCATGCAAACACCAGGGGGTGTGGGTTAGTGACAAGCTCACACTCACTGTGTGCCGTGCGTTCTCCTTGAGACGGGGGTGGGGGGGGCAGCAAGGGTGGTGGAGGTGGTGGTTGGGATGATGTTTAGGCCATTGATTTGTTAATATCCCTCCAACTACCACCCCTATAACACCAGTACTCCAGTGTAGAGCCAATGTATTTACCCAATTGAATGTGACTGCTTTGACTATAAGGTGAAAGCAAGATTGTAGATATTCTAATAAGTGAATGCGGCATAAGTTAAACAAAAGTGTGTTCTGATTGGATCATTAAGATCAAGGACATCTGGCTATAACATCATCACCCACCACCCCCACTCACTGTCCCCCCGGGTCTCAAAACAGAAGTGGTGTTAGCTCCCCGCTGGCTGTGAGCTCGACCCTGGGGAGGGTAAGGAGGTGTAGGAATTGATCCTATTTATACCCCTCTTAAACCAGAAGGGGCTTATCAAATACGCCCAGGACCCAGGCTCACAGCAGGCGTTCAGAGCAGAGAAACGAACACCGGAGAGAGATGCTACATGCACATCGTCTTTGGGTTTACAAAGGAGGAAAAGGTGAGCTGTGTCACCCCCCCGCCCCTCACCGCCCTGCCGCCCCCGCGTGGGCCACCTGACCTCAGCCACGAGTAGCGATTGGTGGAGGGGTCAGGGTGGATGCTGGTAGGGGATTGGGTTTGGAAGAGAGGAAAGCGGCTTGTGGGGTTACAGGGTGAATGGGAGGGGCGGGGGGCGGGGTGGTTGTTAATTGGTGGTGGATTTCTGGCGGATGGGTGGGCAGGCGGGCGAGGGGGCCGGCATGGTGCCAGCATAGCCTCTGTTGTGTACTAACCTTCATGTCCCTGTGAACTATACCACTTTGGTGACAATGATTTACACTTTCTAGAATCTGCTGTATGCATTGGCTGTGGAGGAGAGAGACAAGGCCAGAAGAAGCGAAGAGAACACACATCAGAAGAAAAAAAGAAAAAAAACACACAAAAAAGACAAAAACGAGAAAGACCAGCGAAACTGTAATATCAAAAGTAAAAACTAGAGAGACAGAGACTGAGAGACAGAGAGACAGAGAGAGGAGAGTAAAGTTCACATCATGTTCCACCACTTAATCTTTTGGAGAGTGACAACGCTATTTCGGTCACAGGGACGCTAATTGACTTTCAATATCAGGAATGACAAAAGGACTGAATCTTTTAACAGTCTCACTTTAAAACGGAACATTGCTTTTTGGAATGAGTAGGAACTAGCCATATTAAAATGATATGACCTCAAACTCAGGTCTTTGTTTGGTTAATGACGTGTGCTATACAGGGGGAAATGGATCTGCAGACCGCAGCCTCGTGCCAGGAGAGCAACAGAAAAACAGACGACAGAGGAGTATCTCCATAAGATACATGCCAGACAACGCACGCAGATAGAATACAGATATCATCACCTCTATTACTAAAGTACAGTAACAAAGAGAACGAGGGTGTATGCAGTAAACAAACAAGTACAGATTGTGGGCACACTCATAATGTGTTATGTTGAGGCAGTAACTTGTGTCAATTTTAAACTCTAATGATGAAAAATCCACTACGTCTATTGTGTACAACTAAGTGAAGTAGAATGTGTGTTTTTTTTTAAAGTTTTTTTTTTTTTACATCCACTGACATGTGTTCGACTAGACCAGTAACATTAGTTGCAGTTAAGTGAGTCTGTGCGAGTCTGACCTGGCGTCTGCTTCGCTGTAGTACTCTCTGGCTACGATGTCCTCAAACAGCTCCCCACCAGTCACCCTGGAAGAAAGGGGAATAGGAGACGTGATAATTCCATGCTAGAAGTTCAGGAAAACAGCGGGAGACCCGGAGAACGAGGGTGCAGTCAGCTATGCAAATTCTGCCTTTCAGGCATCTTTCGAGGAGAGAAACGAGACACCAAAAGATGTCACGATTTGGACAAAACAGCAAATATGCTTGTGCTTTCTGATCATTAGAACAGCATTAGACACCCCTCCAACGGTGTTCGAATAAAACATGTAGTTGACATATTAGATTGGGAATGCATTCCTGTGTGTTCCAGTGAGCTAAATGTCCCGAATCGTAAGTGTTATTCCAAGGAACTGGGCAACACAGGAGATGGGAATGTTTCATGTAACCACTCTTGGCACTGGAACGACACCAGACTGTTTGTACATGGATTGTGTTCAGAGTGCAACACACCGCAGTCAAAACGTCCAATGGATTCTCGCAATGCTTTCAGTTTGTTCCATATAACGTCGTAGTAATGCATTCAAAATATAAAGGCAGGTGAATGTAACATAATTCCATACGTTTTACCTTTATTCACGGTCAATGTCATTTGCCTCATCGTTTTGTCGTCATTCTTCTGGCCAGGTTTATTTGGGTAAAGGGAAAGAGAAGCTTTCATCCCCGCAATTCACTAATCTCAGCTGCCTAAGAGCGGCACCTTTTTTTGTTTTTTAACAGCCCTTAGTCAAATTAAATGCAGCATTTTAAAGAAATTGGGACCGATTTCCCCCTCCAGCTGCCAAATTAAACACCGCCAAAACTGCTGCCAATACACAAGGGAGTGATAGAGAGAGATGGAAAGATAGTGGAAGTAATGGGCATTGAGCTGGATGGACTGTTCGAAAGAGCGAGGGAGAGTAGACGTAAAGTTTGTCTTCTGGAGTGATATTGATGTGCGTAAAAAAAAATGGTGAAATATGGATGCAACATTGCAGTAGCATATGAAGAAACACAGACATTGCTGCTGGGGAGAGAGCTATATGGAAGGAACTCTAAATCAAATCACTCAGATCAAAAGGCTAGCGTTCAAACTAACTGTGATGCATCATAGGAGCCAGGCCAACAGACCTCGGAAACCAATACATACTTTACTGTGTCCCCTCTAAATTACAGCCCTGAGTTGTTCACTGTCCAGATGACCCCACCAAGGGAAAACTCCAGGGCATTAATTGGCTTTAACTAGGGCCCAGAGTTTCAGGAAACACTCAGAGCCGAGACAGGGATTTCCAGCCCACTTTGACATCTGTGGAACATAAGGTTCGTTTTGGCATGCTGCCATTGGAAATAAACACACTTGATCAGCCAATGGATTCACCTTGTAATCCTTAAAGGAGGAGATAGGCGTTTAGTCTATTTAAAATACCCGTGCAGAGCGGTGGTATATTCCAATTTCTCACTACATCAGAGTCTATGAGAAGATTAGACTGTTAAGAGTCATTTACAAGCCCATCACATAATTTGACTTGAGGGTGAGAAAACAATGCAAAACATTTTTTTAAACTACAACACCCTTTCCTAGTACACACAGCCCACACACAGTAAATACCAGTGGAAACAGAACTGGAAATTAAAGTGCTGTCTACTGGTAGGAATAAATAAGGAGTGTTTAAGTTCAGGGAGAGACTCCTGTGCAGAGGAACATCCGGTGAAGAGGAGAGGGCTGGGCGTTCAGCCTTTAGCCCTCCTTAAAATAAGGACCCCCCCCAGGGTAGAGCAGGGACACAAACAGCCTGGACGGCTGCACTAGTGCGCACGTCTTTATTGCCTTCGGTGCCACCTTTGGAGCTGCCCACTTAGATTTCCATAAATATGAATCATGTAAATATCCTTGGGGGCATGAGTCGAGCGATGCCTCAAAAACTCTGCGTTGACACCTCTGGACAAACATACACATTTACAAAATATTCAAAACAACAGTGACAATGCAAAACATTGCTCACAGACCAAGTGTGTAAGCTCGTGAACTTTTCTTATCCATCTTTGCAAGCTTGGCCAGCTCTGAACCAATGGTAATTGCGATGAACCCTTCTGTTCTTTGGATGATTATGTAAATTCACCCGGAAGGGAGCGGTGAGGAGAAAAGACAACTGACAGAAAGGAAGCCGACGAAGGGAAGATGGTACTGGTGAACAGAACCTAGGAGAGGAGGCAATCTACGGAGCACATCTGTGTTAGTTATTCCCACGTCCTGCCTGAAGAGCGTCTGGGGACACACATGGAGGAAATAGAATTGGAATTAGTATTAGTTTATCTAGCAACTACTACATGTACAGTGTGCTTACAAATGAATATGCCCCGCTAACAGGTAGGGCTGGGAATTGCCAGGGACCTGGCCATTTCAATATTATCCCGACACATATAAACTCAGCAAAAAAAGAAACGACCCCTTTTCAGGACCCCGTCTTTCAAATATCATTTGTAAAAATTCAAACAACTTCACAGATCTTCAATGTAAAGGGATTAAACACTGTTTCCCAGGCTTGTTCAATGAACCATAAACAATTAATGAACATGCACCTGTGGAAAAGTCGTTAAGACATTAACAGCTTACAGACGGTAGGCAATTAAGGTCACAGTTATGAAAACTTAGGACACTATAGAGGCCTTTCTACTGACTCTGAAAAACACCTAAAGACAGATGCCAACGGTCCCTGCTCATCTGCGTGAACGTGCCTTAGGCATGCTGCAAAGAGACTTCTCACAGCAAGAACTGGCAAATCTGGTGCAGTCCATGAGGAGGATCTGCACTGCAGCACTTAATGCAGCTGGTGGCCACACCAAACACTGACTGTTTTTGACAACCCCTTTGCTCAGGGACACAATATTCAATTTCTGTTAGTCACATGTCTCGGTTGTTGAAACTTGTTATGTTCATATAAATAATTACACATGTTGAGTTTGCTGAAAATAAACACAGTTGACGGTGAGAGGATTTTTCTTTTTTTGTTGAGTTTACGATACTTAGGTGTCGAAACTATATTTATTGCGATTCTCACGATTCTACATACAGTGCATTCGGAAGGTGTTCACCGTTTCACTTTTTCCACATTTTTTTATGTTACAGCCTTATTCTGAAATTGATTAAATAACTTGTTTTCCTCATCAATCTACACACAAAACCCCATCATGACAAAGCAAAAACAGTTTTTTAAATGTTTTTCCGCAAACAGAAATACCTTATTTACATAAGTATTCAGAACCTTTGCTATGAGACGTGAAATTGAGCTCAGATGCATCCTATTTCCATTGATCATCCTTGAGATGTTTCTACAACTTCATTGGAGTCCACCTGTGTTAAATTCAATTGATTGGACATGATTTGGAAAGGCACACAGCTGTCTGCATAAGTTCCCACAGTTGACATCGCATGTCAGAGAAAAACCAAGCCATGAGGTCGAAGGAATTGTCCGTAGAGCTCCGAGACAGGATTATGTCGAGGCACAGAACTCGGGAAGGGTACCAAAAGATTTCTGCAACATTGAAGGTCCCCAAGAACACTGTGGCCTCCACCATTCTTAAATGGAACAAGTTTGGAAACATCAAGACTCTTCCTAGAGCTGGCTGCCCAGCCAAATTGAGCAATCAGGGGAGAAGTGCCTTGGTCAGGGAAGTGACCAAGAACCCAATGGTCACTCTGTCAGAGCTCCAGAGTTCCTCTGTGGAGATGGGAGAACCTTCCAGAAGGACAACCACCTCTGCAGCACTCCAGGCATCAGGCCTTTATGATAAAGTGGCCAGACGGAAGACACATGACAGGCCGCTTGGAGTTTGGCAAAAGGCACCTAAAGGACTCAGACCATGAGAAACAAGATTCTCTGATCTGATGAAACCAAGATTGAACTCTTTGGCCTGAATTTCCAAGGGTCACGTCTGGAGGAAACCTGCACCCTCACTACAGTGAATCATGGTGGTGGGAGCAACATGCTGTGGGGATGTTTTTCAGTGGCAGGGACTGGGAGACTAGTCAGGATCAAGGGAAAGGAGCAAAGTAAAGAGCGATGCTTGATGAAAACCTGCTCCAGAGCACGCAGGACCTCAGACTGGGGGCGAAGGTTCACCTTCCAACTGGACAATGACCCTAAGAACACAGCCAAGACAACACAGGAGTGGCTTTGGGACAAGTCTCAATGTCCTTGAGTGGCCCAGCCAGAGCCCGGACCTGAACCCGATCAAACATCTCTGGAGGGACCTGAAAATAGCTGTGCAGCAACACTCCCCGTCCAACTTGACAGAACTTGAGGATCGCAGAGAAGCTCCCCAAATACTGGTGTGCCAAGCGTGTAGCATCATCCCCAAGAAGACTCTAGGCGCTTCAGCAAAGTACTGAGTAAAGGGTCTGAATACTTATGTAAATATGATCGTATATATATGCACCCCTGACAATTACCATGATTTCCATTTATAAATAATTGGGTGTTTGGATCAGCAATTTCATTTTGATCTATCAAATAACTGATGGACACAGTAATATTTCAGTAGTGAAATGAGGTTTATGGGATTAACAGAAAATGTGCAATATGCATCAAAACAAAATTAGACAGGTGCATAAATTTGGGCACCTCAATTGAAAAATCACATCAATATTTAGTAGAGCCTCCTTTGCTTAAATAACAGCCTCTAGATGCTTCCCATAGCCTCTAATGAGTGTCTGGATTCTGGATGAAGGTATTTTGGACCATTCCTCCTTACAAAACATCTCCAGTTCAGTTAGGTTTGATGGTTGCCGAGCATGGACAGCCCGCTTCAAATCATCCCACAGATTCTCAATGATATTCAGGTCTGGGGACTGGGATGGCCATTCCAGAACATTGTACTTGTTCCTCTGCATAAATGCCCGGGTAGATTTTGAGCAGTGTTTTGGGTCGTTGTCTTGTTGAAATATCCAGCCCAGGCATAACTTCAGCTTTGTGACAGATTCTTCAACATTATTCCCAAGAATCTGCTGACATTGAGTGGAATCCATGCGACCCTCAACATTAACAAGATTCCCAGTACCGGCACTGGCCACACAGCATGATGGAATCCCCACCCAATTCTACTGCGGGTAGCAAGTGTTTTTCTTGGAACGCTGTGCTCTTTTGCCGATAAAGCATAACGTCCCTTGTTATGACCAAATAACTCAATCTTTGTTTCATCAGTACACAGCACCTTATTCCAAAATGAAGCTGGCTTGTCCAGATGTGCGTTTGCATACCTCACGCGACTCGGTGGCGTGTGTGCAGAAAAGGCTTCTTCCGCATCACTCTCCCATACAGCTTCTCCTTGTGCAAAGTGCGCTGAATTGTTGAACGATGCACAGTGACACCATCTGCAGCAAGATGATGTTGTAAGTCTTTGGAGGTGGTCTGTGGGCTGTTTTTGACCGTTCTCACCATCCTTCGCCTCTCCGATATTTTACTTGGCCTGCCACTTCTGGCCTCAACAAGAACTGTGCCTGTGGTCTTCCATTTCCTCACTATGTTCCTCACAGTGGACACTGACAGCTTAAATCTCTGCGGTAGCTTTTTGTACCCTTCCTCTAAACCATAATGTTGAACAATCTTTATTTTCAGGTCATTTGAGAGTTGTTTTGAGGCCCCCATGTTGCCAATCTTCAGAGGAGAGTCAAAGAGAACAACAACTTGGAATTGGCCTTAAATACCTTTTCTCATGATTGGATGCACTTGTCTATGAAGTTCAAGTCTTAATGAGCTCACCAAACCAATTGTGTGTTCCAATTAATCAGTGCTAAGTAGTTACAGGTATTCAAATCAACAGAATGACAAGGGTGCCCACATTTTTGCATAGCCTATTTTTCACATCTGATTTAATTTCATACAACTTAATATTGCTACACTAAAAATCTTTGTCTGGACAATACCCCAGTACTCAGCTTTTATTAGAAAATGAATGGCATGCCACTGTGATCATTTTCTGTGACGACAGAGTAAATTATTATGCAGCCTCAGAGGGGTACCCAAACTTTTTCATACGACTGTATATATACACACACACCCACACACACAGTTGACATCATTTGAGTCAATTGGAGGTGTACCTGTGGATGTATTTCAAGGCCATACCTTCAAACTCATGGGAAAATCAAAAGAAATCAGCCAAGACCTCAGAAAATAAGTCTGGTTCATCCTTGGGAGCCATTTCCAATGAGACGCCTTCTGTTTCCAAGAGATGAATGTACTTTGGTGCAAAAAGTGCAAATCAATTCCAGAACAACAGCAAAGGACCTTGTAAAAATGCTGGAGGAAACAGGTACAAAAGTATTTATATCCACAGTAAAAACGAGTCCTATATCGACATAACCTGAAAGGCCGCTTAGCAAGGAAGAAGCCACTGCTCCAAAACCGCCATAACAAGCCAGACTACGGTTGGCAACTGCACATGGGGACAAAGATCACACATTTTGGAGAAATGGCCTCTGGTCTGATTAAACAAAAAAATGGTACCGTTTGGCCATAATGGCCATCGTTATGTTTCGAGGAAAAAGGGGGGCTTGCAAGCCAAAGAACACCATCCCAACCATGAAGCACGGGGGTGGCAGCATCATGTTGTGGGGGTGCTTTGCTGCAGGAGGGACTGGTGCACTTCACAAAATAGATGGCATCATGAGGATGGAAAATGATGTGGATATATTGAAGCAACATCTCAAGACATCATTCATTCATTAAAAATCCTACAATGTGATTTTCTGGATTTTTTTTCTCATTTTGTCTGTCATAGTTGAAGTGTACCTATGATGAAAATTACAGGCCTCTCTCATCTTTTTAAGTGGGAGAACTTGCACGATTGGTGGCTGACTAAACACTTTTTTGCCCCACTGTGTGTGTGTGTGTGTGTCCTTCTATTTGAATAACTAAACTGTGGCTCTATACAGTGAGCATATTCATTATCTAGACCTAAACCTATTCAACTCAATTAACTTTCATCTCAGGAGAGCTTTTAGAGCCAATACCATACTGAACTAGGTGTGTAAGGATACTGTACATATCTTATAAAGCCAGGAAGGGAATGCATTGTTTCTGGTCACTATAGGACATTGTAGCCGGAGCCATGTCTTTTTCTTTTTTTACAAGTTCGATCATCTTTAATATTGCAGATAGATTGTGGCTTCCAGCGTTTTTTTGTAAATATATTTTCCTTGATTATTTTCTCCTAACCCTAACACTACTCCCCTAATTGGAGTAACTACTTCCAGCGTATACATACTATATACATTTTATGAACACAATGTATTTAACAATAGTTATCTTTTGTTTGTTTTAAATCCCATCCCCACCCATCTCTCAACACCATCCAGTTTCGATTTCTATTTGCCATATATTTTTAAACTGTGCTCTGATGTTTCAAACGTTCTGAACCTCTCTATTCTCATCGTTTCTACAGATTGCAAATTAAAGATATATTATTTTTTGCAAAAAGCATTTTTAGACTATTGATCGATTGACTATGACTTTTAAAAGTCACACAGCAGTTTAAGTTGCAGCGTTAGCTCCATGTAAATGTTGCAATTCCTGCGACCAAAAACAAGCTACATATGGACAATACCAAAACAAAATCTCAGGATTCTGCCTCTCCTCAGTGCCATGGAATTGGTACACTGAATATCTCTTCCCAACTATTTTGAAATCTATATGACACGGCTGTCCATTTTTTGGTCCTTATATGAAACTGGTATACTTCTTTTATTTATCTGCATTTTCTTTAACCAATTTTGGTCTTTAATGCAGGGCCGACAGACAAGTTCCTTACCTTTCCCCCCTTCCACTCGCCTACTTTTGCGGTAATGCTGAAATTAGTTGCTTGCACTTGTCAATGTGTATATTTCAGTTTAACCATCATTTTTGTTTTAATATTTATTCCTTCTTTTCTGGTGGATAAAACAAAGCCATGTCTTACATATACCACTGGTTGGATGTTTGGGGTTGATGGGTTTTGTAGAGTGACACAATAAAGCAGGTTTGAACTTACAAGTCAAAGACCAGGTAGTGAAATCCCTCCTCTGATATGCTGTCATGGAGCCTCACTGTGGAAGAGAGGGGGGGGGGAAGAAAGCAAAAGTCTGATTAGAAATGATGCCTCTCAGACGGACCCATTCAGTTATTCAGACAGCTAGCGTGTCAGTGTGTGTAGTCTGATGCTTGTCCATGCCTGGGTGTGTGTGTGTGCCCGGCAGGCAGAGAAAGAAGAAAAGTCAGGGAGGAAGAGAGAAACTCATCCATTACACAAATTACCCTGAAACGCCCCTGATCCTGCCAGACCTCACTATATTCAATCCATAATAGACCTCAGACAAACTTCCCATTCATCTCACTGAGACAGACCCAGACAGTAGTACAAACAATGCAATACAGCAGCCTCGCTTTTAAAATCTACACATCCAAATCTTCCGCATGGAATATTAAATGTGATTGTTCATTCCACGTGTCAGGAGATGTCTTGCTGATGCATTGCCACAATAAACCTTTATGTTGCCCGTGTTTACAACATGGACTTTAATCAATTATGAACGCTTAATCACACATAAATATTTACATTTAACATTTAAGTCATTTAGCAGACGCTCTTATCCATAATGTACAAAAGGTTTCTATAAGACTGACAGACAATACAGTACACGCTAGTACACGCTATACATGTTTCCTGTTGATGTCACGACTTCCGCCGAAGTCGGCTCCTCTACCTTGTTCGGGCGGCGTTCGCGATCTGACGTCACCGGCTTTCTAGCCATCGCCGCTCCATTTTTTCATATTTCCATTTGTTTGGTCTTGTTCCATACACACCTGGTTTTCATTCCCTAATCACACTGCATGTATTTAGTCCTCTGTTCCCCTCCATGTCTTTGTGTGAAATTGTTTTATGTTATGTGGGTATTGTCACGCGCCAGACTTTTGTTTCTTGTTTTTATGTGCTTTCGTTTTGGACCGGAATAAAAGTGCGCCTGTTAACTACACTCTGCTCTCCTGCACCTGATTTCGCCTCCCGTATACACCCAGCAAACTTTATTCAGAGCGGTTTTCCTCATCAGACCTCAGACCCTTTGTATCTGAATGCTAAGGGGGAGTAAAGGAGAGAGGAAAAGAGTAAGAGAAAATAGCCAGCACAAAAGGGTGAGAAAAGAGTGCAAAATCAATTGAGAGAGAGCGAGAAAGACAAGAGAAATGCCCTCTTTCTCTAAGAACCCACTCGTGTCTTCATTAGTTCTATTCCTGACTGACATTTCTATTGTCATGGCGACCTTAAGGAGCGGGATGGCTCTGCCGGTCGGATATAGATGCCAACGAGGCGGAACGTTAACGAGGCGATCACTGCGTGCACCAATCAGAGAATGAAACAGACGGATGACCTCGAAGAAGAAAGGGGGATGGACCTCCTAGAAATACTGTAGAAATACAGAAACTGGGTCTTCTTTCATTTGAATCAATTGGGGTATTATCACTATAGCTAAGTCCTTAAATGATGTGTAACTCTGTGTCGCACTGCTTTGCTTGATCTTGACCAGGTAGCAGTTGTAAATGAGAACTTGTTCTCAACTAGCCTACCCAGTTAAATAAAGGTGAAATAAAAATAAAAAAAAAATGTTAAAATGGGGTAGAGGTTGAGACATCACCCTAAGAGGATAGAGCCTGAAACCTGAGATAATTGAGGTACATGGTTTGATGGCATAATAATTAGGCAGGATAGTATCCATCCTGCTAGGCATTTGTGTTGTCCCGTAATCCACATTAAGGGAACATAAAAAGAGCCCGGGATCCCATTGAGACTGAGGCTTCATGGAGGCTGTTCTTCTCCCAGAACATTAAATCATGCCATCAGAAGCAGCCTCAGATTACACAACAACAGCTCCAGGGCCAATAGACAAAAGGCAATCCAAAACCCCCCTCTTCCTGCCAATTTTCCCTCGCACGCATTTTAGCACTAAGTTGTCTTACCAACAACAGACAAACAAAATACCCCCTCCCCCCCTATCATCCACTCGTTCTTCCACCCCCTCAACATCGTTTTTAGCAAAAAAGAAAAGAAGAAAAAAAAAACACCCAGTGTGGTCACGTTGCTAGTGAAGTCTTAATTGGCCTCCGTGGGTCCCTTGGCAGCCTGCATGGGGGGGGGCTGGGGGGATGTGGGCTGGGGAAGCCGCACAGATGGGGTGTCTGCACAAACTATCAAGAGACGACACATGGGAAGACTTAACCAGTATTTACTCAGTATTTGAAATGGCTGTGTGTCATCGAGTTTGTTAGCTTTCAAAATGAGAATGGTCTCAAGGAAGTAAGGGCATGTGTGTGTGTGGCGGTGGGGTGACTTCCTCTGATGCGTGTGAGATCCTGGGGACATACGTACAGTAGCATTTTATTTTTATTTTTTTACAGGAAAACAGCAGCTCCATTCTCACTGTCCTTTTTTAGCCATGGAGGTTGGGAACAAACTACCCTGGCACGGTGGGCTGGCCAGGACTGAGACAGATGGTCAATGTGTGTGTGTGTGTGTGTGTGTGTGTGTGTGTGTGTGTGTGTGTGTGTGTGTGTGTGTGTGTGTGTGTGTGTGTGTGTGTGTGTGTGTGGACAGTACACAGGCAATTATGACACAAGTGTGATTGGTCTTACTTAGGGTTCATCTTTGGTAATAACAGGTCATTTATGGCAATCTATGGTAACTTTGGTCATTTATACTTCAATAAAAATAAATACTCGTATATAGATTTTGTTTTATCTGTGTCCATATTGTTCCTGAGTTTCTAGTGGATATATCATATGGTTCAACAGCAAGTAGTAGAATTCATTTAAAAACCATCAAATCAACAATGACATTTTCAATTAAAGGTAGACTCGACAACATTTATTTGTGTAGACCTTCCTTGTGAAATGCCTACTTATACAAGCCCTTAACCAACAGTCCAGTTCAAGAAAGAGATAAGAAAATATTTACCAAATTAAGTCAAAAATAATCAAAAGTAACACAATAAAATAACAATAACAAGGCTATATACAGGGGGTACCGGTACCGAGTCAGTGTGCGGGGTACAGGTTAGTCAAGGTCATTTGTATATGTGGAGTGACTACACATAGATAATAAACAGTGAGTAGCAGCAGTGTACAAAACAAATTTGGTTAATACATAACACATTTGATTAATTGTTCAGCAGTCTTATGGCTTGGGGGTAGAAGCTGTTAAGCTGTTAAGAAGCCTTTTGCTCCTAGACTTGGCGCACTGGTACTGCTTGCCGTGCGGTAGCAGAGAAAACAGTCTATCAATTGGGTGACTGGATTCTCTGACAATTTTATGGGCTTTCCTCTGACACCGCCTAGTCTAGAGGTCCGGGATGGCAGGAAGCTTGGCCCCAGTGATGTACTGGGCCATACGCACTACCCTCTTGTTAGGGTCAACATTTCAGAGTACAAACTCAAGGGACACTAGTGAAGCTTAACCAAGTTTACTTCTTCCCAAATGGTCGATACAGCTGTGATTCAGACACAGACACGGTTTCCCCCATGGTAGTATTCATACCCCGCCTTGGGTGGAGTCTCCTCCTTATCTCTAAACATTGCATCATTATTGCTGGGCCGGGAGCTGAATGGGCCCGAAACGGTTCCTCCCCTTATCAGTACTGCCACATGTGACCATTTTCACTGCACTCAGCTCCTCCCAAGCTTCATTATGGCTCCACCCCTCATGTCTCTTTTAAAACGAATGATTAATAATAGATAAAGCTCAGAAATCCAAACCCATCACTCTGTAGCGCCTTACGGTCAGATGCCGAGCAGTTGCCATGCAAGGCGGTGATGCAAGAGGTCGGGATGCTCTCGATGCATTCCTAAAGTAAACCATTATGGTGGGACAATTTCCGCAACAACTAAGAGAGTTGAAGCGCGAGGCTCAACTTCTCCGCTGTTATGTTGCCCTGGCTGGCCATGCTGTAAAATGTGTGACGTGAACCCGTGCACATGCGCAGACACGGTGTGTGAGTGAAGTCTTGCATCTCACTCATCTCAATATCGGTGGTGCTGCTCGTGTTTAACATGCTGAAACCGTCATTTTAAACCCCAGTAGCATTAACTTAGTGGATGGTTTATATTAAGGATAATGTTTTTACAACTTGGTCATTCAATTTGATTATTTGTATATATTTTACATGCGATAATGCCACAAAGAGCCCCAGAAATAATTACAGGGTCCAGAGAATCCGAAGTACCCAAAAGGGCCACTAGATATGTCGTGATAAATTACATAAAAATGACATACATTGAAAGTTAACCAAAGTCTAGTAGTTTACTGGTAAACTTAGAAAGTCTTACTGCTGCCAGTGAAGGGTCAGCTAGCACATTGTCCAGAAAGAGGAGAGGGAAGAAGTTAGAGGGAATAGGGCATTGAAGGTATAAGTCTTGTACAGCATGGGACTCACCGATATTGGGGTGCTTGAGCAGGCGACAAATCCTGGCCTCTCGCTCCAGCTTCTGGTGATCTATAGGAGAGAGACAAAACAAAAGCCATGAGTCTTGGGAGGCACACATCTTCACCTCAAGGGCCCGTGGCATTCCCTCGCCTTGTGGTTAGGGTGAGTAAGTGTCATCTTTTCTCCCGTTTTCACATTCCTGTGACCACATAAAAAGACATTCCCTGTTACTTCCACGTTCCATTCCCTTCTCAGTACGAGAGCAGTGTCAACACATTCACAACATGATCAAATATCCAGAATCAATGAGCTACAGTTGATGCCTGGTTATTACTACTACAATGGAGTCACTTAAAGTTTCCTCTTTGGTGAACCAGAAATATAGACTGATCTTGTTTACATAAGGTGTCTCATCACGCTGCCAACAAGATATCAGCTCACTGCAACACGTGTGACAGCGGGCTTTGAGCAGCCCTAACACTAAGATGTGTTTATTATTTGTGACGTGAGATAATTGACATGTCAATATCACGTGCAACTAATTTCAACACAATTATTGAATCCAAGTCCCGTCCAACTGAGTCCAACGAACTAGTAGGGTAGGGGACATTCATTTATTAAAGTCACTACGAGTAAGTATTTGAGAACCACTTAAAACAGTTTAAAATTCACCCAGGTTATTCATTGTACAGCAAACGTCACAGTGAAGCAGACCTCCAATTCCTCCAGGTTCCGCTTTCATCTTTCAAGAGGCCGACCGCCGCAACCACCGAATTATTTATTGTTAATAAATTCAGCCGACAGAACCAGGAAATGAACTAAATTCATTTTCACAGAGTTTAATGTGGCGTGTCCTTCATAGATAAATCAAGATGTTGGACGGAAAAAAAGATGAGAAAATATCCACCTGGTAGCTCAAACCAAGAGGAGAGCTAATTCTGAATTCAACTGAAGAGAGCTGCGCTGAAGGACCCCAGTTTGTAGAATTAAAATGGCGGACGTGTTAAACATACAATACATTACCAAACATATAATTCCAAAATCATGGGCATAAATATGGAGTTGGTCCCCGAATATCTGCTCGAACAGCTTCCACTCTTCTCAGAAGGCTTTCCACTAAATGTTGGAACATTGCTGCAGAGACTTTCTTCCATTCAGCCACAATAGCATTAGATGTTGGGTGATTAGGCCTGGCTCGCAGTCGACGTTCCAATTCATCCCAAAGGTGTTCGATGGGGTTGAGGTCAGGGCTCTGTGCAGGCCAGTTAAGTTCTTCCACACCGATCTCGACAAAGCATATCTGTATGGATCTCACTTTGTGCACCATGGCATTGTCATGCTGGAACAGGAAAGGGCCTGTTGGATTCTAGCTTGAAATGTACTTATTCATGTTACCATACTAGAACTTATTAATTACTTAACATGTATAAGGAATGTAGGGGTCAAGGGAGGGTAAAGATGAACTAGGTGTGTGGAAAGTTACTGAGTGGGAAAAGGGACAGAGAAGAACATTCCTATTCTATTCATATACAGCTGAAGACGGAAGTTTACACACACCTGAGCCAAATATATTTAAACTCAGTTTTCACAATTCCTGACATTTAATCCTAGTAAGAAAATCCCTTTCTTAGGTCAGTTAGGATCACCACTTTATTTTAAGAACGTAAAATGTCAGAAAAAGAGTAGAGAATGATTTATTTAAGTTTTTATTTATTTCTTCACATTCTCAGTGGGTCAGAAGTTCACATGCACTCAATTAGTATTTGGTAGCATTGCCTTTAAATTGTGTAACCTGGGTCAAATGTTTCTGGGCAGCCTTCCACAAGCTTCCCACAATAAATTGGGTGAATTTTGGCCCAATCCTCCTGACAGAGCTGGTGTAACTGAGTCATGTTTGTAGGCCTCCTTGCTTGCACACGCTTTTTCAGTTCTGCCCACACATTTTCTTTAGGATTGAGGTCAGGGCTTTGTGACGGCCACTCCAATACCTTGACTTTGTTGTCCTTCAGCCATATTGCCACAACTTTTGAACTATACTTGGGGTCATTTTCCATTTGGAAGACCCATTTGCGACCAAGCTTTAACTTCCTGACTGATGTCTTGAGATGTTGCTTCAATATATCCACATAATGTTTCTTCCTCATGATGCCATCTATTTTGTGAAGTGCACCAGTCCCTCCTGCAGCAAAGCACTCCCACAACATGCTGCTGTCACCCCTGTGCTTCACAGTTGGGATGGTGTTCTTCGGCTTGCAAGCCTCCCACTTTTTCCTCCAAACATAACGATGGTCATTATGGACAAACAGTTCCATTTTTGTTTCATCAGACCAGAGGCCATTTCCCGAAAAAGTACAATCTTTGTCCAATGTGCATTTGCAAACTGTAGTCTGGCTTTTTTATGGCGGTTTTGGAGCAGTGGCTTCTTCATTACTCAGGGGCCTTTCAGGTTATGTCGATATAGGACTGTGGATATAGATACTTTAGTACCTGTTTTCTCCAGCATCTTCACAAGGTCCTTTGCTGTTGTTCTGGGATTGATTTGCACTTTTCACACCAAAGTACGTTCATCTCTAGGAGACAGAACGTGTACCATTGTTTGTACAGATGAACATGGTACCTTCAGGCTTTTGGTAATTGCTCCCAAGGATGAACCAGACTTGTGGAGGTCTACTATTTTGGCTGATTTCTTTTGATTTTCCCATGATGTCAAGCAAAGAGGCACTGAGTTTGAAGGTCGGCCTTGAAATACATCCATGGGTACACCTCCAATTGACTCAAATTATGTCAACTAGCCTATCACAAGCTTCCAAAGCCATGACATCTTTTTCTGGAATTTCTCAAGATCGTTAAAAAGGCACAGTCAACTTAGTGTATGTAAACTTCTGACCCACTGGAATTGTGATACAGTGAATTATGAGTCAAATAATCAGTCTGTAAACAATTGTTGGAAAAAATCACTTGTGTCATGCACAAAGTAGATGTCCTAACCGACTTGCCAAAACTATAGTTTGTTAACAAGAAATTTGTGGAGTGGTTGAAAAACGAGTTTTAATGACTCCAACCTAATTGTATGTAAACTTCCGACTTCAACTGTATGTTATCATGAATGTTCCTAAAGAGGGAGGCAAAGAGGCAACAGCCTAGTTTCAGTTATTGATAAGGCAGACCAGTTGCTGAGGAAGCAGGACAATGAGGGTTGAGGAACTCAACTCGAGATAAGGTCAACAGATGGGGAGAAGACACTGTTGGGAGGAGGGGCCACAGGGGCCCAACCCAAAGGCCATCTGATTATAGTCCTCTCTCTCACACACACACACACCCATGAGGGTCCTAGACTTAGGCATGGCCATGACAATACCAGAAAGAGGAACCTACTGTGTTTCTGCCTAACAGAGAAGGACTGTTAGGAGATGACTCCACCTAATTGGGGGGTAAAAAAATGCTTGTGTGACTTGCATGTTGTCTTTGCAGCTGTATGGCCCAGTGGTTGAATAAACTTGGTTTGGGCTTCCTGTAGTCGTCCATTTGTTTTTACTCTGTTTGTTCAGAACCTAAAACTCCACAAAGTCGGATGCACAGAATCGTCTTGAATGCCATTGAATGCTGTAGCATGAAGATTTACTTTCATTGGAACTAAGGGGACTAGTCCAAACCATGAAAAACAGCCCCAGACCATTATTCCTCCTCCACCAAATGTTACAGTTGGCACTAATAATATAATAATAATATATGCCATTTAGCTGACGCTTTTATCCAAAGCGACTTACAGTCATGTGTGCATACATTTTTTTTTAACGTATGGGTGGTCCCGGGAATCGAACCCACTACCCTGGCGTTACAAGCGCCATGCTCTACCAACTGAGCCACAGAAGGACCACTATGCATAGGGGTAGGTAATGTTCTCCTGGCATCCGCCCCACTCAGATTCCTCCGTTGGACTGCTAGATGGTGAAGCGTGATTCATCACTTCAGAGAACGCGGTTCCACTGCTCCAGAGTCCAATGGCGGAAAGCTTCACACCACTCTTTCCGACGCTTGGCATTGCGTATGGTGATCTTAGGCTTGTGTGCAGCTGCTCGGCCATGAAAACCCATTTCATGAAGGTCTCGAAGAATAGTTCTTGGGCTGACGTTGCTTCCAGAGGCAGTTTGGAACTCAGTAGTGAGTGTTGCAACCGAGGACAGATTATTTTTTTGCACGCTTCAGCACTCGCCGGTCCCGTTCTGCGAGCTTGTGGGGCTTCCTACTTCTCGGCTGAGCCGTTGTTGCTTCTAGATGTTTCCACTTCACAATAACAACACTTATAGTTGACCGGGGCACCTCTAACAGGGCAGAAATTTGACAAACTGACTTGTTGGAAAGGTGGCATGCCATGACGGTGCCACATCGAAAGTCACTGAGCTCTTCAGTAAGGCCATTCTACTGCCAATGTTTGTCTATGGAGATTGCATGGCTGTGTGATCAATTTTATACACCCGACAGCAACGGGTGTTGCTGAAATAGCCGAATCCACATACTTTTGCATATATAGTGTATTAATGTTTGAGGAAAAACTTTGGCATAACACATTCACCTTGGCTTCTCTGTGTGAGCCCGAGGTCGACGGCAGAGTGACAGGGACAAAAGGTGTAGGAAAGCGCAGGTGGTTCAAAAATAAATAAAAATGTCAGGGTACTTCTCGAATTAACTCGAATTGAAATGACTCCAACCCTGCATGTAAGCCACTGTCAACCATGATGTGTAGGGAGTTGAAGAGGCCCTTTCTTGCTGTGACATTTGAAATGTATGCCGAAGGTAAATAGAGTAGTGGTTTATGTACAGGTTACATGTCTTGTGAAAGGTGCATGCATGGGGAACTCCATAGGCAGCGCCATAGGCAATTATATCGGAGGGTAGTCCACTTCCGTCTTTCACCTGCAGAGGAAGCTCAATGGCTCAGCACTGGTGCATGCCAGGCAGGTAATTGAGGGAGTGTGTGTAACTGGGTCAATTAACAAATCCTCATCAATCCAATTGGTTAATGCCAGAGCAATGCTACCCATATGTCAGGGAATCTGTGAGTGTGTATGTCTTGTGCATGCCTCCTCCGTGTGCCTCCGTGTGCCTCCTCCGTGTGCCTCCGTGTGCCTCCTCCGTGTGTCTCATTTGAGCCATATTCGACAATGCCTGTTTCCTTGAAGGATTTCTCTAGAGATAACACAATATATTTAACACCATTTGTCCATCTCTAATCCACCGTCTTTGATCAAACCTGAAATTCACAGGGCTCTGATACTTTCTCATCCAATCGGATTCCAAAACATCCTAATCCCAGAAGAAGAAAAAAAAAATCAGGTGCCATTTCCTAACATCCACATCTCCAATCAGACTTGCTTTTACAGGCCTGTAAAACCGGTGCTCCTCCAAATCAGATGTGCACGGTTCTAAACCCCGCTACTCGTGCTAGATGTGATCAGGGAGCGTCACTAAAGATCCCTCCAATCACGTCTTGTTTTACAAACGTCTAATCCCAATCACACCTATCCGATGTGCTTTTACAAGGCGGTAATCCCGGTCGCCAGGCTGACTTTGGCTGGCTCCCATTGTCCCACGTTGCCGAATCTGTGACATAACAGGATTTAGAGTGCTGCTCACCTCCAGTAGCTCAACCATCCAAGTTTTCATTCTCACTATCCTTGATTTAATTCTATATGGCTTTAGTCAATTGCTCTGATGTAAAGGATAATGGATTTCAATGAGGAGTTACGGTACCCAATTTACATTTACAACCTTTTAATGACATGGGGATTAAAATGGGTCTAGACAGAAAGACCATGTAAACATCCATATTTTCTTCACAAACATACGCAAAAACATGATTTTCAAGATCACTACAGTTCACCAATCCAATTTCTATAAACGACCATGTAAATAAGAGGATCCAATTGGTCTGAATCACCATAAAATCGTGACACGCAGAGTATGAATAGCCATCATTCTCTCACTAACGACTCGAAGCGGTGTGATTTTAAACATTAGCAGCCCAACTAAAACAGTGTTGTGTGATTCACCCTGGAGCTGACCTATTTAGCGTCAGTCATCCCCAGATGAGCAGAGAGAGAGGAGAGAGAGAGAGAGAGAGAGAGAGAGAGAGAGAGAGAGAGAGAGAGAGAGAGAGAGAGAGAGAGAGAGAGAGCTGTGTGATTCACCCTGGAGCTGACCTATTTAGCGTCAGTCATCCCTATTTAGTGTCAGGTTTCTTCTCTGATTGGATGCGAGGAAGTGTGTGGTTGACACTTCCTCGCCTCTTTCCCCGTTCCTCCGGGAGACCTTACTTTACACCGTCTCATCCTTGGCAGCACGGCCAGACTGATTTAAAATATAGAGCCAATTATTTTCCCGAAGAAAAAGAAAAGAACAAAACAGCTCTACTTTAAAAGCGAGAGAGCAAACAAACGACGGAGAGAAAGCTTCTTAAAAGAGGGAACGAGTGCAAGCCCCCCTGAAAGCAGCAGAGGTAGTCCGTCATTAAAAAAAAGGGCCCTTTCAAATGCAGACTGGTCCATTCAAATAAATGGTGCGCCGTTTATCGCGAGAAGAAATTGTGTTTTTACAACACTTTGCAAGAGAAACTGATAAGCCTGAATCAGTTGCCACTGAAAATAAGCCCCATTACAACACTTTTATAAAACCGATAACGCAGCAGGGAAGTATGTAAATGAAGACCCATGGTGCGCGTGCGACACACACACAGATACAAATGAAGACCCATGGTGCGCGCGCACACACACATACACAGATACAAATGAAGACCCATGGCGCACACACACACAAACACTGGCAGATACAAATGAAGACCCATGGCGCGCGCACACACACACACACACACACACACACACACACACACACACACACACACACACACACACACACACACACACACACACACACACTGGCAGATACAAATGAAGACCCATGGCGCGCACACACACACACACAAACACTGGCAGATACAAATGAAGACCGGCATTTCCCTTTACCATCCCTATCCCCCTAAAGACCAGAGGCTCGCCCCAGATAGATGGGCACACCTGGGTACCCCCGGGCCTCATGAATACGGTAAAGATGACTCCGCCGCACTAACCTACTCCGGGTGTGAATGAACCTTTCTATGACAATGTGCTGCTCAGCAGCCCAAGACCCTGTGTTGCAGATCCATCCGCATAATCTTTTTTATCAGATGAGCAGTGAGAGAGAGAGAGAGAGTGTTGCCAGGCCTGAGAAACGGGGGCAGGCAGCAGCTATTTTCACTGCAATCAAACCCCTCCCTCTGTCACTAACTTGACGGAAATCATAGCACATCTGGTGCCGCTGACTCCCTCAGGTCCAGTCGATTCTCAGTCCCCAATGCCTTGAAGAGGCCAATTCATCGGTTTCTTTCTTCTCTGATTGGATGCGAGGAAGTGTGTGGTTGACACTTCCTCGCCTCTTTCCCCGTTCCTCCGGGAGACCTTACTTTACACCGTCTCATCCTTGGCAGCACGGCCAGACTGATTTAAAATATAGAGCCAATTATTTTCCCGAAGAAAAAGAAAAGAACAAAACAGCTCTACTTTAAAAGCGAGAGAGCAAACAAACGACGGAGAGAAAGCTTCTTAAGAGGGAACGAGTGCAAGAAAACTTTCAAAAACAAATGCCCCCTGAAAGCAGCAGAGGTAGTCCGTCATTAAAAAAAATGGGCCCTTTCAAATGCAGACTGGTCCATTCAAATAAATGTCGGCCCGGTTCAGTATTCAGTCCACACTCCGGAAGTGCATCTCAGTAAGGAATCGACGGGCAAAGATCCAGACACCAAACACCAATCTTGTATCTGCTCCAAACAGCCAGCAGGCAGGCACGTGTATACACACACACCTGCCTAAACACACTGAACGCCCACACACACACACACTGAACGCGCACACACACACACTGAATGCCCACACACACACACACTAGATGTGGCTAAAGCCCCAATCCATTCTCCTAAAGAGGATCTTACTCTCTTATCTTGAGCCCAGGCCCACACCGTCGCATCGATACAAACCACACAATGGCCAGAGCAGCAGACCAACGTTAACAAAGGCCACACTACACACGAGCAGTGCTGGCTGAAATATGGGAGAGGTGGCAATATGCCACAATATGACTCGCTGCTCCTCTTGGCTCTGTTGCCAAGGCAGCGAAAAGAAAGTGTCGCAAAGGGTAGGCCTTAAGCCTCGGCCGCCACTTCCACCTGCAATGTGTCAGATCACAGGATCACAGGTAGTAATCCTCCGTCTATTGACGCAGCCGTGTGTCAATCTAAGTAACATTAAAAAAAAGACCCATCAAAATCCATCAGTTTAAGCTAGAGATATCAGTCTCAATCCACTGCATCCACATATGCTGGCCTTCCAAGTCTGCAGTGGAAGGTGACCGAGCTACAGCTGTGTTTGTCATACCACGAGACATCCCAAAAAACTCTGGTAAAAACATCCGTCTCGTCTGAACGGTTTGGCCTGGAAAGGGGAGATTCTCACGAACACGGTGGAGTTCTCCATTTTGCTCTACGACCCCCACAAGTTTCAAGGGACTCGTCTGAAGTCGGTAATGCTAATGTGCCAACTTCTGCTGTAGTGTCTGAACCGTTTGAGCTACGAACTAATATGACACCACTATGGAAAGGGAAACTCATGAGCACGATGGTGTCCTCCGTTTTGTTCTAAGACCCGCACAAGTGTCACAGGACTAGTCTGAATGTAAGCCATACAAACGAATGGAAGAATGGAAGTAGTTTTGTGCCAACAAAAACAAGTGGTTAAAAGTATGTGGGCACTCCTTAATATGTTGCTATCTCAGCCAAACCTGTTGCTAACAGGTGTATAAAATCGAGCACACCGCCATGCAATCTCCATAGACAAACATTGACAGTAGAATGGCCTTAATGAAGAGCTCAGTGAGTTTCAATGTGGCAACGCCATGCCACCTTTCCAACAAGTCAGTTCGTGAACTTTCTGCCCTTCTAGAGCTGCCCGGTCAACTGTAAGTGCTGTTATTGTGACGTGGAAATGTCTAGGAATTACAATGGCTCAGCCGCGAAGTGTTAGGCCACAGAAGCTCACAGAACGGGACACCCAAGTGCTGTCCTCGGTTGCAACACTCACTACCAAGTTCCAAACTGCCTCTGGAAGCAACGTCAGCACATGAACTGTTCGTCGGGAGCTTCATGAAATGGGGTTCCATGGCTGAGCAGCCAAGTGTTGGCTGGGGTGGTGTAAAGCTCCCACCATTGGACTCTGTGTTTTTACACTGCTCCAATCTCCGGACTGACAAGTTACGCTTTACCATCTGGCAGTCCGACGGATGAATCTGGGTTTGGCGGATGCCAGGAGAACACTACCCTCTCCAATGCATAGTGCCAACTGTAAAGTTTGGTGGAGGAGGAATAATGGTTTGGGCTTGGCCCCTTAGTTCCAGTGAAGGAAGATCTTAAAGCTACAGCACATTCTATATGATTCTGTGCTTCCATCTTTGTGGCAACAGTTTGAGGAAGGCCCTTTGCTGTTCAGCATGACAATGTCCCCGTGCACAAAGCGAGGTCCAGACAGAAATGGTTTGTCGAGATTGGTGTGGAAGTACTTGACTGGCCTCCACAGAGCCCTGACCTCAACCCCGTCAAACACCTTTGGGATGAATTGGAACGCAGACCGTGAGCCAGGCCTAATCTCCTAACATAAGTTCCCGACCTCACTAATGCTTGTGGCTGAATGGAAGCAAGTCCCCGCAGCAATGTTCCAACATCTAGAGGAAATCCTTCCCAGAATAGTGGAGGCTGTTATAGCAGCAAAAGGGTGGACCAATTCCATATTAATGCTCATGGTTTTGGAAATTAGAGATGTTTGACGAGCAGGCCATAGAGCGTATGTATCCAAAAATATATTTCCTGATCTTTCTTATATCTCTTAGATATGTTTTTTTGCCATTTGTGACTGTTCGTTGGATGCGTTTCTATGGGCTATAGTAAAAAAGACCAAATATTTTATCAAATAGTATTTACTTTTTTGGATAGCTAACATGGTCCTAAACTTTTAAATCAAATAGCTAAATGATCCATGGCATGACCATCTTAAAACAAGCCAAAGCATGATGTAAAGGTGGAGACAGAGAGAAAGAGAGAAGAGGGAAGGAGAACCAGAACAGGTGTGAGAGAGTGACACACAGACTGGAACGAGACAAATGACTGACAGAGGTGGAAAAGAAAAAGACAGTGGAGAGGGATGTGAGGGAAAGAGGGAGTCTGTCCATCTGTTGCTTCCAGTTGATCAGCGACAGAACATGTTATAAATAGATAAAGAAATATCGGAATAGACCAATTAAACAGAGAAAGAGGCAGAGTGAGCGAGAGAGGTACGGGCCGGAGAGAGAGCGAGGCAGAGAGATGAAGAGAGAGGCAGCCTCAGCAGGACTTCAGAATAGCTGTGGTAGGAATAGAGACGTGGGCGGCAGTGTATAATGGAGATAAGATATTAAAATAACCCACATCAGAAATCATAGCACAAATGAGGGGTAAAAACTATAATATAAGTTTTGGAGCAAAAAAACTGCATACCTAGTACACAGAGTTAACTCCACTAGAGTCAATTTATCTTAACCCTCAAAGCGATAGTGTTGATAACTGAAGAGTAAACAGAGTTAGAGAGTTAAAACTATGGAGTATGCACAGATGTGGGAGGGGCATCATTGTCATATTTGTCATTTGCTTTTTATAATAGTTTGTTTCAATATCTGTTGTTTTTAGTGCCCCCTTGTGTGCTATGCCGGTAATACCGTAAATCCCAGGGTGAAAATCTGGATAGCGCCCGAGACTATTGCAAACCACAGCAAGAAATATGTAAATGAGATTTATACACCCTTACACCTCAAATGGGACCATTTAAATTAGTGTTGTGTTTGACTCCTTAGGAGTTGAATTGGGATTACATTGTGAGTAAACATTATAGGCCAATCACATTTCCATAAACAAATCTTCGTTAAATCTTCGCTACTACATGATACAAATCTTAGCTACTACATGATACTGAAAATGTTCCTATAACCATCATGAAGTTGCTACAACCTAGACTATGAATGATAGTTTATAACAGGTCGAGAGAAAATTTTAGTAAGGTGACAGTACCGCCTTGCACACTCTTGTCTACATCTAACAAGATTTTCTATTGGACAAATTCAGGTATGTTTATCCCTATTTGGTTCAGTTTAAGAATGGTTTTTCAACAGAATCGGCAGAATGAATACACCCCTGATCACATGCAAACACAGTTCACTTTCATAGCAGCCACATAAAAACAGCATGATCACTTAGCTCATTGCATAATTCCTTCTCACATCTACGCACTCTCCTCCTCTCACCTTTTCCCTTCGCTTGTGGACTTCAGTGCACAACACATCAGCTGTCTGTGACCAGACAAAAAAAACTTTCCAAGCCAAACCTTCATATCATAACCGCTACACACATCCTACATCGGTCCCCAAATTAGCTAACGCCATAGTCCACATAGCTACTAGATCTAACGCGCCAGTAAACCCACTACAAGCATGCAGTAGTGTACCCGTCAGCAAGTAGTCCTCTGGCTACATCATGGTGCTACCCTACAGAGTGCTGCTGAGGCTACTGTAGACCATTGCAAAACAGTGTGTTTTAAATCAATCATTTGGTGACGTGAATATATTTAGTAGTTGTATCTACAATTTCACTACTGTTATGAAATTCACTGAGGATGGTCCTCCCCTGAGGAGCCTACACTGGCTGTACTGTACAGTAGTAGCCATCTATGGCCGCTGTATCCTCATCAACATTACGGTAGAAGAGTACTTGGATGGCTTAGTGTGTGAGTCACAGCTGGAGGGGCTGTGTGTGAAAACAGTTTGACACCTCACCTTAGTGAGCACAGCAGCACACTTGTGGTTTGGGTCCAGCAAGGAGGCGAACTAGCCACAAGGCTGCTGGGTGTCTCGCCACTGAATGATGTGAACATGCTGCTTTCTGAACATCATGCACCAACGACAACACCCCTTTGCAGGGCCTTGATCATGAAAACTGAATGATTTATCTAAATGACTAGTGACGGCACACATTACATGGACTGGAAATCAGACACATGGGCCTGCATTAGATATGTGCTAGATAATAGGGGAAAGGGAAAAACCTAGTCAGTTGTACAACAATGCATTCAACCGAATTTTGTCTGAATTAGCGCTCGGATAAGCACGAGATTGAACTTCCCTCAACTTTCTAAAGCTTTCCCCTTTAGTTAACAGTATTAACGTTTCGCTCTACTGTGGGAATTGTAATATACCGAAACAAAACAAACTATGCAAGCATTAGTATGCAAAAATATCTCTGCAAGAGATTCTTGTAGGCAGAGCGCATTGGAGTAGGATTTTATTGCATTTGACAGGCACAACTCAGGCCTGTACTCTACACAGACCGGTGTGTGTTAACCAATCAGAGCTGCAGTACACCAGTGCCATATATGGATCTGTGCCATTCACTTTGAACTGGATTGTGTTTAGGCAACAGGATGAGTGGTCTTGAGTAGATGCGTTTGTTATAACATCAAAGTGAGAGCTGCACACTTGTTCATATTCTTTGCTGGTTAGTGAGTTATTAGCCCAGTTACTTCTAGTTAACAATGGGGGGAGTGGTTGAAATGTGTGCATTTCTAGGCTTCTTTGAAAAGCCAGTCAGGTAAAGACCTGTTTTATGTCTTAAAGGGGCAGTGTTGTATGTTGAGACGGTCTTGAATAAGCTAAGTAGCCAATAGGCAGAGCGTAGCATCATTTGTCTGATTCTTCTCTGTAATAACGGTATGAGGGCTTCCCGAGTGGCACAGCGGTCTAAGACACTGATCAGTGCTAGGGCGTCACTACAGATTCGTGTTCGATCTTGTGTCGCAAGCCGGCCACGACCGGGAGACCCATGAGGTGGCTCACAATTGGCACAGCATCGTCCGGGTTAGTTGAGGGTTTGGCCGGCTGAGATGTCCTAGTCCCATCGGGCTCTAGCGACTGTGGCGGCCGGGGGCATGCACATTGGCTTCGGTCGCCAGCTGTACGGTGTTTCCTCAGACACGTTGGTGTGGCTGGCTTCCGGGTTATGTGAGCAGTGTGTCAAGAAGCAGTGTGGCTTGCCAGGGTCGTGTTTCGGGGGACGCATGGCTCTCGACCCTCGCGTCTCCCGAGTCCTTGGAGTTGCAGCGATGGGACAAGACTAACTACCAATTGGATATCACAAAATTGGGGAGAAAAAGTGGTAAAAAGTGCAATAAAATAATAATGTTATGGGAATAATAATTCATTTTATTTTGTAAAGTGGTTTCTTGCATCAAACAACATTTTCAGTCACCTCCTTGTCAGAAGGACAAGTGGATAAACAGGTTAAGGTCAAGCCCTGCATGTAGTTTTTTATTCCAAAAGCCTCATGAAATGTAGGCATTGAAACATCACACATTAGCTGCTACTGTAGGCTGAATTATAGAACAGCTATTTCCATATTAAAAAGTTACGGAATGTGTTTTTCGACATTGTTTTTGGTAGGCCTACATTCTGATCAGATATCTACAGTAGCCTACTAAGCCGCATAACCCTTAACTTCAAGCGGGTACAGCCTCAGTGTCCACAGTAAATGGGCGCCGAAAGTCGCACAGAATTTTCACAACTTTCAAGTTTGCGCTCAGCAGACCTGAGATTTGCTCAGTGAGGGACCATTGCTCAAGGGATATTCCGTGTATTTTACCAATTGTGACTTTGTTTTTTTAATTTATCATCTCGTGAAACATTTTATTACTGAAAACAAGATTTCCCTTGACAGCTCAATGGCAGTCAGAACCAGGGAGGGAGAACGAAATGTATCTATCACACTCATATCTCTACAGTACCTACTGTATTATCCTTAAGCCTTTCCACTGACCGGCCCATAGAGGTCTACAGGCGAAGGCTCCATGGGGAGAGGGAGCAGCGATGTGAGGCAAACCTAGCTCTGGTCCTGTCAGCCTCTGAAATACTGTACGGGACATGAAAAGGTGAAACCCTGAGAGTCCAATAACAGTTTAGTCTAGATTAAACTAGATTCTCACTGCCCTGTATCAACCAATCCCGTGAAATATTACTGCTGCTCTCAATGGGAAACTCCATTGGCATGACTAATGACAAACATGAAAAAGCTTATCTGACGAAGCATTAACCTCATCACACAGGGTTTAAGTTAACTGATCATGAACACCTTGCCTTATGAAATGTGTCTTCTGCATTTAACCCCACCCCTCTGAATCAAAAGGTGTTGGGGGGCTGCCTTAATAAATCCACATCCACGTCAACAGCACCAGGGGAAAAAAAGAGAGAAAGAGTGTCTGGTGGTGAGCGATAGCATGGACAGTGCTGACAGTGTCCCCCTGGCGGTGACACCTAGCTGAGAGCTGGCCAGGCTCTGGATGTTATATCTCTCGCTGGCAGACTGGGTGTATGGATGGGATAGCGGACATGTGTTTGAGGCGCGATATGGATAAAGCTGCATGCTGGATGGAGAGCAGTGGATTTGGAGAAAACCGCTGCCCGGTTGTGGTACAGTGACGTGTTATTAACCAGGGATTAGTACCACAGAGGCCTTTCTTTAGCAAGAGTGAGAGATTGGGTGAGGTTTACGCGAAGTTTATGGAGAGACCGTGACCACGAATTGAGCATAAACTTGAACTCATCATGTTTATGAGACTCCGCAGGCCTACACAGGAAAGCAAAGCCAGCCTAACAGCTCATTTGGGTATGCTAGCCTGAAAACACCAATGCCCACAATTCCCATGGGCCTCCTGCCAATCCAGAGAGAAGGCAGAGAATCTCACTCAGTCTTTTCTCTCTCGCTCTCTCACTCTCTCTCCACACCGAGACGTCTCTGTCAAAGACATCTGGAAAGTTCTCAGATGTCAAAAACACTGGCAGCAGGCCCTCGCAGACTTGACAAGTGAACAAAGTCATCAAATTGCTTCTTTTCGTTTTTGTTTCCCGTTAGGGTAGTTCTGAAGGGTGGAAGGACTGCAGTGAATGACACTGACACATTCCTATTCCGTGGGTCTTTTATCATGAACATAGATCTTATCATCAGGAAACTCACCAAAGAAGTGAACTCTCCTCTTCAAGTAGAGAAGAGGAGCTTTACACAAACTCCATCCAAATATATCAGTACAAACCGTATGGGCTTTAAAGGACACCGTATCTTAACTCAAGTGGAAGTGGCCCAACTACTTTGATGGAAGTAGTTGGAAGTGGCCCAAGTGGAAGTGGCCCAAGTGGAAGTGGCCCAACTACTTTGAGTCGATACAGACTTCACACAGTAACAGACAAGGAGTGTCGCTATCCCGCGGCGTAGAAAGAACAGCACTTCCTCCCCAAACTTCTAGTCCGCTTCATAAGCAAGCCTCTATCGGACAATCACGTCATTGATTTGACATTTCTCCGGTGAGAATGGAGGAGATCCAGTAGAGTCATGACCGGATTGATCCATTCGGCTAAAAGCTCTCCAACTGCAATCACTATTGTTATCGAGCTGGGTTAACCGTTGATTCATGTTTAGCTTTGGAAAAATGGTCCTTGACAGAATCAGAGTTATGAAGTGATCCATATTGTCATCGCTGCGAGACGGCGGAAATGGAGTGGTTTGTCGAGATGGGATTATACATACACACAGCAGCTGCCCGCCGCATAAACAGAGCAGTGAGAAAACACCTTATTGATTGGGCAGGTTTGTCCATCTGTACACTTGTCTCCATACTCTTTCAAGAGTTCTCACTTTCCTCTCCTGTCTATGCTCTTACCCCTCTCCATGTCTCCCTCCATTCTGACACCCTGTCACACACACACACACACACACACACACACACACACACACACACACACACACACACACACACACACCTCTGTTTATATTACAGACAGCAGGCTGTGATGGTTTTTCTAAAAGGGCTATTATAGGATACCTCCCTCGTGTCTGCACATGCAAATTGCCTGTGATAACACCAGCCACATTCAAATATGTGGAGGGTTCAAGCTTTGCATTGTTTTCACTGTCAAAGCCCTGGGGGGCCATTTGAGGTGGTGGAAGTGGTTCAAAGTTATGATCAGAGGAAAAGAGCGAGGGATTCAAAAGGAGAGAGAACAGGGCCTACAAATCAACACGGTCTCACCCTACCCGATAATTACATGTAATGCCTTTCTGTTTCCCTAAATGTTATAGCTGTCGCAATTACAGCTGACTGAAGACAGGACAACCTGGCATTAAAATCAAATGTATTCGTCACATACAGCAGGAATAAAAGGTGCAGCAAAACGCTTACGGAGCTAGCTCCCTCAACGCAGTACATGAATCAATAATACAAGAGGTAGTATGCATAGTAATAATGGACTGTATACACTATTTACAAATGAAGTGAGTAGTGGAATCAATAGTATATCATAGAACAGCAGCATTGACTGAGTGTGTGTGTGTATGAGTTCTGAGTGTGTGTGCGTGTGTTCATGGGTGTAAGGTTGTGTGCAACGGTTGGATGTGTGGGTAGTCAGTACAGTCCGACCGATATATTGGTGCACCGATACTATGGGTTTATATTGGCCTTTTATAAATCGGTTACGGACGATAATTCCACTGATAACCGATATTCAATAAATAGGATGGGGGAAAAAAGTGAATCTCATGCTCACCATTAATCTCACAACGTAAGAAATCAAACACTTGAAGCATATTTCTTGGACAATTGCTCTTTTGGGTGGCAATTTAGAGAATTACACTTCCATTTCCCTGGTATAAAACAGTATACAGTACCAGTCAAAAGTTTGGACACATCTACTCATTCAAGGGTTTTTCTTTATTTTGACTATTTTCTACATTGTAGAATAATAGTAAAGACATGAAAACTATGAAGTAACACATATGGAATCACATACTAACCAAAATAAAGTGTTAACAATTGAAAATATATTTTATAGTTGAGATTCTTCAAATATCCACCCTTTGCCTTGATGACAGCTTTGCACACTCTTGGCATTCATATACACTGCTCAAAAAAATAAAGAGAAGACTAAAATAACATCCTAGATCTGAATGAATGAAATATTCTTATTAAATACTTTTTTCTTTACATAGTTGAATGTGCTGACAACAAAATCACACAAAAATTATCAATGGAAATCAAATGTATCAACCCATGGAGGTCTGGATTTGGAGTCACACTCCAAATCCAGACAAATTAAAGTGGAAAACCACACTACAGGATGATCCAACTTTGATGTAATGTCCTTAAAACAAGTCCAAATGAGGTTCAGTAGTGTGTGTGGCCTCCACGTGCCTATATGACCTCCAAATGCTCCTGATGAGGTGGCGGATGGTCTCCTGGGGGATCTCCTCCCAGACCTGGACTAAAGCATTCGCCAACTCCTGGACAGTCTGTGGTGCAACGTGGCGTTGGTGGATGGAGCGAGACATGATGTCGCAGATGTGCTCAATTGGATTCAGGTCTGTGGAACGGGCGGGCCATCAATGCCTTCCTCTTGCAGGAACTGCTGACACACTCCAGCCACATGAGGTCTAGCATTGTCTTGTTAGGAGGAACCCAGGGCCAACCGCACCAGCATATGGTCTCACAAGGGGTCTGAGGATCTCATCTCGGTACCTAATGGCAGTCAGGCTACCTCTGGCGAGCACATGGAGGGCTGCAGGCCCCCAAAAAATGCCATCCCACACCATGACTGACCCACCGCCAGACCGGTCATGCTGGAGGATGTTGCAGGCAGCAGAACGTTCTCCACGACGTCTCCAGACTCTGTCACATCTGTCACATGTGCTCAGTGTGAACCTGCTTCCATCTGAACAGCACAGGGCGCCAGTGGCAAATTTGCCAATATTGGTGTTCCCTGGCAAATGCCAAACGTCCTGCACGGTGTTGGGCAGTAAGCACAACCCCACCTGTGGCTTCGGGCCCTCGGGCCACCTCGGGCCACCTGTCGGGCCCTCATACCACCCTCATGGAGTCCATTTCTGACTGTTTGAGCAGACACATGCACATTTGTGGCCTGCTGGAGGTCATTTTGCAGGGCTCTGGCAATGCTCCTCCGGTTCCTCCTTGCACAAGGCGGAGGTAGCGGTCCTGCTGCTGGGTTGTTGCCCTCCTACGGCCTCCTCCACGTCTCCTGATGTACTGGCCTGTCTCCTGGTAGCGCCTCCATGCTCTGGACACTACGCTGACAGACACAGCAAACCTTCTTGCCACAGCTCGCATTGATGTGCCATCCTGGATGAGCTGCACTACCTGAGCCACTTGTGTGGGTTGTAGACTCCGTCTCATGCTACCACTAGAGTGAAAGCACCGCCAACATTCAAAAGTGACCAAAACATCAGCCAGGAAGCATAGGAACTGAGAAGCGGTATGTGGTCACCACCTGCAAAACCACCCCTTTATTGGGGGTGTCTTGCTAATTGCCTATAATTTCCACCTGTTGTCTATTCCATTTGCACAACAGCATGTGAAATGTATTGTCAATCAGTGTTGCTTCCTAAGTGGACAGTTTGATTTCACAGAAGTGTGATTGACTTAGAATTACATTGTTTTGTTTAAGTGTTCCCTTTATTTTTTTGAGCAGTGTACATATATATATTTTTATTTATTTATTTGATTTATTTTACCCCCTTTATCCTCCCCAATTTCGTGGTATCCAATTGTTAGTAGTTACTATCTTGTCTCATTGATACAACTCCCGTCTCAGGAGAGACGAAGGTCGAAAGCCATGCGTGCTCCGAAACACAACCCAACCGCACTGCTTCTTAACACAGTGCGCATCCAGCCGGAAGCCAGCCGCACCAATGTGTCGGAGGAAACACTGTGCACCTGGCGACCTGGTTAATGCACTGCGCCCGGCCCGCCACAGGTGTCGCTAGTTCGCGATGAGACAAGGATATCCCTACCGGCCAATCCCTCCCTAACCCGGACGGCGCTAGCCAATTGTGCGTCGCCCCATGGACCCCCAGGTGCAGCCGGCTGTGACAGAGCCTGGGCTCGAACCCAGGCTCTGGTGGCACAGCTAGCACTGCCTCAGAACACTGCACAACCCAGGAGGCCATAAAATATATTTTGATTAATTTAACACTTATTCTATAAATGTAGAGAATTGTAAAAAATAAAGAATCCTTGAATTAGTAAGAGTTCTAAAACTTGTGACTGGTAGTGTAGCTGCAGATATATCGGTACGTTTTGACCCCCAAAAAAAAAACAACTATCAGTATCGAGCACGAAAAACATGGTCTTTCTCTATAGTAGTCAGTGCAAAAAATGTCTAAAGGTCATATGGTCTCTCCGGTGCAAATAGTCTCTAAGGTGCGGCCAGCTTTTCAGCAGGCTTATGGCCTGGTGGTAGATGCGGTCTCAGAGCCTGTTGATCCAAGACCCTGAGTTTACAGTCCGTGGCGGTGGAGTCCATTTCTGTGGTAACATGGACTGTAAATGTGATTAAACTTTTTTGCTTCTTGCTGAAAGGTTCGTATTCAGATGCCTCACATGGTCTCTCCTATCATTGCTATGCAGACGACACACAATTAATCTTCTCCTTTCCCCCTTCTGATGACCAGGTGGCGAATCGCATCTCTGCATGTCTGGCAGACATATCAGTGTGGATGACGGATCACCACCTCAAACCTCAGCAAGACGGAGCTCCTCTTCCTCCCGGGGAAGGACTGCCCGTTCCATGATCTCGCCATCACGGTTGACAACTCCATTGTGTCCTCCTCCCAGAGCGCTAAGAACGGCGTGATCCTGGACAACACCCTGGCGTTCTCAGCTAACATCAAGGCGGTGTCCCGTTCCTGTAGGTTCAGCTCTACAACATCCGCAGAGTACGACCCTGCCTCACACAGGAAGACGGCGCAGGTCCTAATCCAGGCACTTGTCATCTCCCGTCTTGATTACTGCAGCTCATGTTGGCTGGGCTCCCTGCCTGTGCCATTAAACCCCTACAACTCATCCAGAACGCCGCCCGTCTGGTGTTCAGAAGTTCTCTCACGTCACCCCGCTCCTCCGCTCTCTCCACTGGCTTCCAGTTGAAGCTCGCATCCGCTACAAGACCATGGTGCTTGCCTACGGAGCTGTGAGGGGAACGGCACCTCAGTACCTCCAGGCTCTGATCAGGCCCTACACCCAAACAAGGGCACTGCGTTCATCCACCTCTGGCCTGCTCGCCTCCCTACCACTGAGGAAGTACAGTTCCCAAAGCCCAGTCAAAACTGTTCGCTGCTCTGGCCCCCAATGGTGGAACAAACTCCCTCACGACGCCAGGACAGCGGAGTCAATCACCACCTTCCGGAGACACCTGAAACCCCACCTCTTCAAGGAATACCTAGGATAGGGTAAGTAAGGAAGTAATCCTTCTCACCCCCCTTCTCACCCCCCCAAAAAAAAAAAAATATTTAAGATTTAAGTCATTTAGCAGACGCTCTTATCCAGAGCGACTTACAAATGGTGCATTCACCTTATGACATCAGTGGAACAGCCACTTTACAATAGTGCATCTAAATCTTTTAAGGGGGTGAGAAGGATTACTTTATCGGTATTCCTTAAAGAGGTGGGGTTTCAGGTGTCTCCGGAAGGTGGTGATTGACTCCGCTGTCCTGGCGTCGTGAGGAGTGTGTTCCACCATTGGGGGCCAGAGCAGCGAACAGTTTTGACTGGGCTGGCGGGAACTGTACTTCCTCAGTGGTAGGGAGGCGAGCAGGCCAGAGGTGGATGAACGCAGTGCCCTTGTTTGGGTGTAGGGCCTGATCAGAGCCTGAGGTACTGAGGTGCCGTTCCCCTCACAGCTCCGTGAGGCAAGCACCATGGTCTTGTAGCGGATGCGAGCTTCAACTGGAAGCCAGTGGAGAGAGCGGAGGAGCGGGGTGACGTGAGAGAACTTGGGAAGGTTGAACACCAGACGGGCTGCGGCGTTCTGGATGAGTTGTAGGGTTTAATGGCACAGGCAGGAGCCCAGCCAACAGCGAGTTGCAGTAATCCAGACGGGGAGATGACAAGTGCCTGGATTAGGACCTGCGCCGCTTCCTGTGTGAGGCAGGGTCGTACTCTGCGGATGTTGTAGAGCATGAACCTACAGGAACGGGCCACCGCCTTGATGTTGGTTGAGAAAGACAGGGTGTTGTCCAGGATCACGCCAAGGTTCTTAGCGCTCTGGGAGGAGGACACAATGGAGTTGTCAACCGTGATGGCGAGATCATGGAGCGGGCAGTCCTTCCCGGGAGGAAGAGCAGCTCCGTCTTGCCGAGGTTCAGCTTGAGGTGGTGATCCGTCATCCACACTGATATGTCTGCCAGACATGCAGAGATGCGATTCGCCACCTGGTCATCAGAAGGGGAAAGGAGAAGATTAATTGTGTGTCGTCTGCATAGCAATGATAGGAGAGACCATGTGAGGTTATGACAGAGCCAAGTGACTTGGTGTATAGCGAGAATAGGAGAGGGCCTAGAACAGAGCCCTGGGGACACCAGTGGTGAGAGCGCGTGGTGAGGAGACAGATTCTCGCCACGCCACCTGGTAGGAGCGACCTGTCAGGTAGGACGCAATCCAAGCGTGGGCCGCGCCGGAGATGCCCAACTCGGAGAGGGTGGAGAGGAGGATCTGATGGTTCACAGTATCGAAGGCAGCCGATAGGTCTAGAAGGATGAGAGCAGAGGAGAGAGTTAGCTTTAGCAGTGCGGAGCGCCTCCGTGATACAGAGAAGAGCAGTCTCAGTTGAATGACTAGTCTTGAAACCTGACTGATTTGGATCAAGAAGGTCATTCTGAGAGAGATAGCGGGAGACCTGGCCAAGGACGGCACGTTCAAGAGTTTTGGAGAGAAAAGAAAGAAGGGATACTGGTCTGTAGTTGTTGACATCGGAGGGATCGAATGTAGGTTTTTTTTTCAGAAGGGGTGCAACTCTCGCTCTCTTGAAGACGGAAGGGACGTAGCCAGCGGTCAGGGATGAGTTGATGAGCGAGGTGAGGTAAGGGAGAAGGTCTCCGGAAATGGTCTGGAGAAGAGAGGAGGGGATAGGGTCGAGCGGGCAGGTTGTTGGGCGGCCGGCCGTCACAAGACGCGAGATTTTATCTGGAGAGAGAGGGGAGAAAGAGGTCAGAGCACAGGGTAGGGCAGTGTGAGCAGAACCAGCGGTGTCGTTTGACTTAGCAAACGAGGATCGGATGTCGTCGACCTTCTTTTCAAAATGGTTGACGAAGTCATCTGCAGAGAGGAGGAGGGGGGGGAGGGGGGAGGAGGATTCAGGAGGGGAGGAGAAGGTGGCAAAGAGCTTCCTAGGGTTAGAGGCAGATGCTTGGAATTTAGAGTGGTAGAAAGTGGCTTTAGCAGCAGAGACAGAGGAGGAAAATGTAGAGAGGAGGGAGCGAAAGGATGCCAGGTCCGCAGGGAGGCGGAGTTTTCCTCCATTTCCGCTCGGCTGCCCGGAGCCCTGTTCTGTGAGCTCGCAATGAGTCGTCGAGCCACGGAGCGGGAGGGGAGGACCGAGCCGGCCTGGAAGATAGGGGACATAGAGAGTCAAAGGATGCAGAAAGGGAGGAGAGGAGGGTTGAGGAGGCAGAATCAGGAGATAGGTTGGAGAAGGTTTGAGCAGAGGGAAGAGATGATAGGATGGAAGAGGAGAGAGTAGCGGGGAGAGAGAGCGAAGGTTGGGACGGCGCGATACCATCAGTAGGGGCAGTGTGGGAAGTGTTGGATGAGAGCGAGAGGGAAAAGGATACAAGGTAGTGGTCGGAGACTTGGAGGGGAGTTGCAATGAGGTTAGTGGAAGAACAGCATCTAGTAAAGATGAGGTCGAAATATTGCCTGCCTTGTGAGTAGGGGGAAGGTGAGAGGGTGAGGTCAAAGAGGAAAGGAGTGGAAAGAAGGAGGCAGAGAGGAATGAGTCAAAGGTAGACGTGGGGAGGTTAAAGTCGCCCAGAACTGTGAGAGGTGAGCCGTCCTCAGGAAAGGAGCTTATCAAGACATCAAGCTCATTGATGAACTCTCCGAGGGGACCTGGAGGGCGATAAATGATAAGGATGTTAAGCTTGAAAGGGCTGGTAACTGTGACAGCATGAAATTCAAAGGAGGCGATAGACAGATGGGTAAGGGGAGAAAGAGAGAATGACCACTTGGGAGAGATGAGGATCCCGGTGCCACCACCCCGCTGACCAGAAGCTCTCGGGGTGTGCGAGAACACGTGGGCGGACGAAGAGAGAGCAGTAGGAGTAGCAGTGTTATCTGTGGTGATCCATGTTTCCGTCAGTGCCAAGAAGTCGAGGGACTGGAGGGAGGCATAGGCTGAGATGAACTCTGCCTTGTTGGCCGCAGATCGGCAGTTCAGAGGCTACCGGAGACCTGGAACTCCACGTGGGTCGTGCGCTGGGACCACCAGATTAGGGTGGCAGCGGCCACGCCAGGTGTGGAGCGTTTGTATGGTCTGTGCAGAGAGGAGATAACAGGGATAGACAGACACATAGTTGACAGGCTACAGAAGAGGCTACGCTAATGCAAGGAGATTGGAATGACAAGTGGACTACACGTCTCGAATGTTCAGAAAGTTAAAAACGTAGCAAGAATCTTATTGACTAAAATGATTAAAATGATACAGTACTGCTGAAGTAGGCTAGCTGGCAGTGGCTGCGTTGTTGACTTTGTAGGCTAGCTGGCAGTGGCTGCGTTGTTGACACTACACTAATCAAGTCGTTCCGTTGAGTGTAATAGTTTCTACAGTGCTGCTATTCGGGGCTAGCTGGCTGGCTAGCAGTGTTGATTACGTTACGTTGCGTTAAAGAACGACAATAGCTGGCTAGCTAACCTAGAAAATCGCTCTAGACTACACAGTTATCTTTGATACACAGACGGCTATGTAGCTAGCTATGTAGCTAGCTACGATCAAACAAATCAAACCGTTGTGCTGTAATGAAATGAAATGAAAATGTGATACTACCTGTGGAGCGAGCGGAATCGACGGGTTGTTGAGTGCGGAAGTTCTATTCAGTAGACGTTGGCTAGCTGTTGGCTAGCTAGCAGTGTCTCCTACGTTAAGGACGACAAATAGCTGGCTAGCTAACCTCGGTAAATTAAGATAATCACTCTAAGACTACACGCTCTAAACTACACAATTATCTTGGATACGAAGACAGCAAAGACAACTATGTAGCTAGCTAACACTACACTAATCAAGTCGTTCAGTTGAGTGTAATAGTTTCTACAGTGCTGCTATTCGGTAGACGGTGGACGTTTGCTAGCTGGCTAGCTGCTGGGCAGATAGCAGTGTAGACTACGTTAGGACGACGAAATACGAAGTTGCAATAGAAGTGCTGACTGTTTCACTTTGTTGTCCTCTTTCTTTTCCCTTTTCTTCTGTCCTTCTTTTGTCCTTATTTTGTCTTCCTTTCTTCTGTTAACTAGATATTTTTTGTTGTTATTCTTTGTAAGCTAGCTAGCTTCTTCCAGGAGAGTCCCTAGCAACTGCTTAGCAACAAGTAAACAATTCTGCTAGCAATTCAGCTAGCTAAGATAACTGTACAATTTTATGAAAAATAGTTAATTTTCCAAAAGCCTGTCTTTTTTGGTTTGTTCCTTGTTTTGTCTTCTATTGAGTCTTGCAGTTTTCTCTTGATTTTTTCGATATAACTAAATGTAGAATTGTCATTCAAATGATGTTAACTGATGTGGCTCATACAATGTTATGCATTTTTTGTAATGTCAGTTGAGTTGAATCAACAAATCACAGCACATATTGATGAGTACACTTTCTGCTAGGCTCCTCGCAATGGCCGCAGGTCCACCCATTATGTCATCAGTGACTTGAATGGGGACACCTGTTCTAGTAATTATATTTATATAGCAGCACATGCACTCTGGAGCGGAGGACAGCAGAAAATGTGTCTTATTGTTTTATTCAAATTTTTGTTGTAATTCGAATGCTTATTACGATGACTCAGGTCATTTGGCTGGCCCAATCACAGTCATTCAACATTCCATGACCACTAAAATGTACACAAGGCCCAGCCATTCCAAAGATTGCAGGGTTGGAGTAACACTGTGGCCCTGTAGTAAAAAAGCACCACTGACAGAAATCTGGAAAAAGTGTAAAATAGCTAGATGTTAATTACAACTAGAGTTAGAGGAGCATTATGAATGGTGGTATCTGGTCAAAAACAAAAAATGTCTCGTAGAACTGCATGGAAATATTGAAGCTGACGTCATACTTTCGAGAAACACGATACAGTATGTTATTTTACTTTTAGGTCCCTGGAGAAATTAGAAGGTAAAAACCCAACATGCTGAAGTAATCTAGTGTCGATTGGTACATTCTGTATTGTAGATTTACAATTACGTTATAAAATTACATCCATACAAAACTATGCTACAAGTTCAGAGAAAATACGTTCTCCGCTTTCATTAGGGTAAATGCAACTCAACTTGTGGGTGTGTGGTGGTGGTGGGGACGGCTGTGGGCAGCGAACGACGTGGTACACAGCTGTCTCCATGGCAACCCAGAGGGAACCTTGTCGTTTCATGTTAGCGTCAGGCCAGCGGGCTAAGGCTAGGAACCTCCACCCTCCCCTCTACCCTGTCTCCCGCTCCTTCCCTCCCTCTCTAATCCTTCACTCGCTGAGAGCAGGCTGGCTTTCAGATGAACTCCTGCGGGAAGGGGGGGGCAGAGGATTCAGACGCTCTTCTCTTTAACAAAGGGGGATTACTTACACTAAAGAGATACGTAGTTTTGCTGTTACTAGTAAACAATGCAATGCACTGTACAGAGAATTTAAGTCATTGCAGCAGGTATATTAAATTGGGTCAAATACAGTAGTGTTTAACACACACACACACACACAATCCAGGCTTTGAAGGATTAAGGTCAACATCAAAGGCATAGAGAGAGGAGAGGACCATCACAGCGAGAGACCCTGCTCACGTTTCTACACCTTCACATACTGTGCATTTTTCCACATTTTGTTACGTAGCAGCTTCATTCTACAATGGATTATATTAAACATGCTCCTTGTCAATCTACACACAGCACCCCATAATGACAAAAAAAAGTTGACATTTTAGCAAATGTAAAAAATAAAATAAAAAATAAAACCTTATTTATATAAGTATTCAGACTCTTTGCTATGAGACTCGAAACTTTGCTCAGGTGCATCCTGTTTCCATTGATCATCCTTGAGGTGTTTCTACAACTTGATTGGAGTCCACCTGCGGTAATATTAATTGATTGGACATGTCTGCAGTATTGGAGTTCCCCAAGAAGAAAGTGACATCCATCATTCTTTAATGGAAGAAGTTTGGAACCACCAAGAACCTTCCAGAAGGGCAACCATCTCTGCAGCACTCCACCAATCAGGCCTTTATGGTAGAGTGACCAGACGGAGGCCACTCCTCAGTGAAAGACACTGTAATCGCTGCCAAAGGTGCTTCAACAAAGTACTGAGTAAAGGGGTCTGAATAGTTATGTAAATGTAATATTTCAAATGTGCAAACATTTCTTAAAACGTATTTTTGCTTTGTCATTATGGGGTAGTGTGTGTAGATTGATAAGGGGGGGAAATAATTTAATACATTTTTAGAATAAAGGCTGTAATGTAACAAATTGGAAAAAGTCAAGGGGTCTGAATACTTTCAGAATGCACATTAAATACATTAAGATAGGTTCTTAAAGAGACAGGAGCTAGGAAATAGTGGCTTTCTTATGTATTCACCCCTTCACATTTTCTGATTTTGTTGCCTTACAACCTGGAATAAACATGTATTTGGGGGGTTGTATCATTAGATTTACACAACATGCCTACCACTTTGAAGATGCAAAATATTTTTTGAAATACTTTTTTTTCTTATAAGACAAAAAAGCAGAATTATTCACCCCCCACCCAAAGTCAATACTTTCTAGAGCCACCTTTTGCAGCAATTACAGCTGCAAGTCTCTTGGGGTATGTCTCTATAAGCTTGACACATCTAGCCACTAGGATTTTTGGCCATTCTTCAAGGCAAAACTGCTCCAGCGCCTTCAAGTTGGATGGGTTCCGCTGGTGTAGAGCAATACTTCAGTCATACCACAGATTCTCAATTAGATTGATTGACTGACACTTATGTGCACATGACGACAAGTTGACAACTATCACTGAACATAGTGTTTTCCTACTCCCGCTACAGAGTCTGCATTAAATTATGTTCCCCCTCCAATGTAAAAATGTGTCAAGTGTCTGAGCTGCACTGATCTGGGGCCTGATGAAAGTGGTACGGTTTTGGGTAATATATATTGGGTTGTCCATCTAATCCTGTTCCCCACCTAATCTAGAATCTGAGCTACACAGATCTCAAAATCAAAGTCATCCACATAGGTGTCGTCTCAGATCCTGTTGACCTGGTGTTCTGAACAATGTGGCTGACGAAATCTAAAAAAAAAAATACTGGGTAGAAGAGATCATTAGCCTGCCATTTGAACAGCCTAACCTGAAGTTTTAGAGAACACATTTTCAGAGTACTCGAGAGTGGTGACAAAGATCAAATCCACCCTCTGTTTTCTTAGGCAGAGACAGAAAAGCCCCTAGGGGAACCAGCCACAGGTCGAGGATTCGCCCATGAGGGGAGAGTATGGCCGGATAGAGAGAGAGAACGAGAGAAGGGAGTGGGTGCATCAAACAGAGGGAAAGAGCGAGACTCACAGGAGAGCGCTACACAAACACAGCTGTTATTAACCAGTGGTAGAACTTGGCAAGCAGCTCCATGTTTGCAGGATATAACCAGGAGAGACCGTTTTGCGCTGACCCCTCTACCCCACACCAGAGCGCTCTCGGCTGGGAAGGCACGAGCGGTGTTCAGCCTCTCGCTTGCTTTCTGCAGGCATGTTTAAACTGTGACTCACTATGCCAGAGGGTTGGTTTTATGAGTCAATGTGTTGGCTGCTCACTTCACTGCACAGAGCTGGGCTTGTGTAGTCTCAGCCACTTTTCTGTAAGTGGTCCAGTTTTAACAAGACATTGGGTGGGGACAGTGGGATTTATAAAAAATATCCAACTGGGCATACTGTCTCATGGGTCATGTTTTGATACATGGTCACTTACACTTGAACTTGGTGACACTGGTTTTCATTTGAACCTCATGACGCCAGCGTTTTAATTTTCATAGAAGAGCTTTTGGGTGTGCTTCAAAAAGAGCCCTTGAGTCATGCAAACAGAGACACATACTTATCCTCTCGTCTATGAGTGTGTGTGTCAGAGTCAGGCTGTGGGACTAGAGTAGAGATAGTGATCAGCACTGACTGGGCGTTTCCAGAAGGAACGAGGGAGGGAGGGGGCAGGAGGCGGAGTAACAGTACGTGGATCTTGGGTCACTTACGTAGTCAGAGCTCAGTGTGTCAGCAGAATAAAAGAGAGAGAGAGCACAAGAGACAGAAATAGAGTGTCTCGGGTTCAGACGCTGCTTTTAGACAAGCAGCCCAATTGTGATCCCCCCCGCTAAGTGGTCATTTGACCAATCAGAATTGGGCTGTCTAAATGCAGCCAGGGAGTTTTCAATCTTTCTATAATAAAAAGGCAAGTGGACCCTGAGGCCTAACGTGTGAGCCTGGGTTTTTACGTTACCCCAGGGCAGCACACGCAGTCCATGATCTGAACACACAAAGGATGCGTTTACACAGGCAGCCCAATTCAGATCTATTGCCAATAACACAAACACATCCCAATCTGCCCGTGCCTGTCATTAGTTCAAACCACGTCCCGCAAGACTTTTGACAGATTTATGAATGTGATTATGCTGAGGAAGGAATTAAAACGGTGTAATCCAGCCATCTGGGGTGAAGAGAACATGCAGAGTTGCGTGATGCTCTGGCAATGATGCCGAGGCCGGGATTAATACTGTGATTACACCTTCTATGAAACAGCAGCACAGGTAGCTTTGGCCTCTTTTAGTTTAATCCCCCCTCCCTCACTCTCCCCATTTCTTTAATTGCAAAAATTAATTTAAACTCATCTGCATTTTTGTTCACAACAAATACCACAATCACTATGCCTTTCTTCCATGTCTCACCATCATCCCTCTCTCCTTGTTCATCTCTTTCCCTTTTAAACTCCACTTTCTGAAGTGTGTCTCAGTTAGCTACAAACACCAGCATGTCATTAGCGAGACCTTTTAAAAAAAGTTACCAACAAACACCTCTAATAGGAGACTCTTCAGACAACTTTCAGGATCATCCTTTTTACTCGAATAGATAACTGATGTTAACAAAAGTACTGTGCCTAGATCATATTAAGAGGTCAATTCCATTTGCTCGCTGATAAGGTCTGTGCTTAAGTTTCGATATCCTTGTTAATATATCCTTTTTTAAATGTATTTTTATTTTACCTTTATTTAACTAGGCAAGATCAGTTAAGAACAAATTATTATTTTCAATGACGGCCTAGGAACAGTGGGTTAACTGCCTGTTCAGGGGCAGAACGACAGATTTGTACCTTGTCAGCTCGGGGGTTTGAACTTGCAACCTTACGGTTACTAGTCCAACGCTCTAACCACTACGCTAGAATCCTTGTTAGCGATGCAAATAGTGGTCACTATATATTATCAAAGCTGCAGATATTATCAAACTCCATCCTTCTTGCAATCATTTTGTGGAAGCATCGTCTAAGTAAAACAATAACATACCTTTCAATACATGCTGATATTTTGTAAGGATGATCGTTTAAAGTAATAGATTTACGTATATTCTTGATAGAACAGATATCGCCAACCATGCAGCTATGTAATTGATCTCGCCATGTTTCGGGAATTATTTAGTTGGAGTTTATGATAATATTATAACATAGGTAAAAAATAAATGCTGTGCTAGTATTGAGAATTAAGCTTATTATTCAGCATACACTTATGGTTGTTTCTTATATTTCAGTTTTACTCCGTTTCTAATACTGTACCTATGAAGTGGTGGTAATAAATAATTTAAATCTACAGTTTTATCTGCTAAGCTTAAGGGGACTTTTTTGCAAGGGCAGAATACTAAGGCTTATTACAGAAACACACACACACACACACACACACAAATGATTGTAATGGGTTAATATTATAATTAGAACAATGTGAAAGAGACAATTTACACAGGAATCATTTGTGCACATTCACAGTTGCACACCGTATCCTGTGATTGAGAAGTCTTCATTTGTCGTTGTGAAAGGGTTCCAAAATTCCAATTGCCTTCTCTGTTTCGCACTCATTTGACTGATAAGAGTCACTAACGTAGGCACATTTGCATATAGGTCGTTATCAAGAAAATGTCACAAGGTGCCGAGTGTTCGATTTGCATGCTCGTAGGCAAGGATACATATAAATATTAACCCTTTGGTTGTAATATCATCTCTTAAAGAGCATAGTCAGAACTACACAATCTCTTTCAATATTGGCCATTAATTGAATATTTGAGTGATATAAAATGAGAAAGTGATTTCTCCAGAATGGCGCAGCATGAGGCATCACTACAGACCCGAGTTCGACCGGGAGACCATGAGACGGACCACAATTGTCCCAGCATCATCCGGGTTAGGGGAGGGTTTGGCCGGCCAAGATGTCCTTTTCCCATCGCGCTCGAGCGACTCGTGGCGAGTTCTAGCGACTCGTTCGCCAGTTGTACAGTGTTTCCTCCAACACATTGGTGCGGCTGGCTTCCGGGTTAAGCAAGCAGTGTGTCAAGAAGCAGCAGTGCGGATTGCCAGAGTCGTGTTTCGGAGGACGCATGGCTCTCGACCTTCGCCTCTCCCGAGTCCTTGGAGTTGCAGCGATGGGACAAGACTACCGATTGGATATCACTAAAAAGGGCACTTTTTTTATGGGCTCTGCCTGTCAAGCAGCAGAAGGGTGCATTTGCTGATGTACTGTTAGCTGATAATGTTTACAAGTTACTGGTAGAAACGTGGTACAGTTGGCTAAACAGTGGTGCAGTATTCACACCCCTTGACTTTCTCCACATTGTTGTGTTACAGCCTGAATTTAAAATTGATGGGTGTGTCACTGGCCTACCACACACAATATCCCATCATGTCAAAGAAGTGTCAAAAAAGTGCAACTATTGGTAGATTGTTTAAAAAATGATTGAATATCCTTTTGAGCATAAATTACACTTTGGAAAGGGTAACAATACACCCAGTCACTACAGAGATACAGGCGTCCTTCCTAACTCAGTTGCCGGAGAGGAAGGAAACTGATCTGACATGTCACAATGAGACCAACGATGACTTTAAAACGTTTAAAAAGTTGAATGGCTGTGACAGGAGAAAACTGAGGATGGATAAACAACATAGTTACTCCACAATACTAACCTAAATGACAGAGTGAAAGCATGTACAGACTACAAATATTCAAAAACATGCATCCGGTTTGCATCAAGGCAAAACAAGTGCAAAAAACGCGGAAAAGAAATGTTATTTATGTCCTGAACACAAAGCGTTATGTTTGGGGCAAATCCAACAACACATCACTGGGTGCCACTCTTTGGTGGTGGCTGCATCATGTTATGGGTATGTTATTGGCAAGGACTAAGAAGTCTTTTAGGTTAACAAATACATAGAATAGATCTAAGCACAGGCAAAATCCTAGAGGAAAACCTGGTTCAGTCTGCTTTCCAAGAGACACTGGGAGAGAAATTCACATTTCAGCAGGACAACAACCTAAAATACAAGGCAAAATATACACTGGAGTTGCTTACCAAGACAAAACTGAATGTTCCTGAGTGGCCTAATTACAGTTTTGACTTAAATTGTCTTGAAAATCTATGGCAAGACTTGAAAATTGCTGTCTAGCAATGATCAACAACCAACTTGACAGAGCTAGAAGAATATTTAAAAGAATAAATGTGCAAATATTGTACAATTCAGGTGTGTAAAGCTCTTAAAGACTTCACTGACAAAGATGAGACATTTCTGTATTTTACATTCAATAAATTTGCAAACATTTCTAAAAACCTGTTTTCACTTTGTCATTATGGGGTATGGGTGAGAACTATTTATTTATTTTTTTAATTCAGGCTGTAACAACAATTTGGAATAAGTTAGTGTTTAATATACATGATAGCTAGGCTACATTGACTTATGGACTATGTCAAATTGTCTAGCTAGCTAATAACATATGTCAAAATATGGCTAGTTATTAACAAGCTAACTTTCAGGGGATAAACTAGATGGCTATATCCAAATATTGTTTGATTTGCTTGCCATCTACACTGAGTATACCAAGCATTAGGAACACCTTCCTAATATTGAGTTGTGTCCCCTCTTTTGCCCTCAGAATAGCCTGAATTCTTTGGGGTATGGACTCTACAAGGTGTTGAAAGCGTTCCACGGGGATGTTAACCCATGTTGACTCCGGTGCTTCACGCAATAGTGTCAAGTTGGCTGGATGTCCTTTGGGTGGTGGACCATTTCAGATACACTTGGGAAACTGTTAAGCATGAAAAACCCAGCGGTGTTGCAGTTCTTGACAAACCGGTGGACCTTACACCAACTACCACTCCCCGTTCAAAAGGCACCTACATTTCCCTATTCACCCTCTATATGGGACACATACACCTCTCAAATGTCTCAAGGCTTAAAAAGCTTTCCTTAACCTGCCTCCTCCACTTCATCTACGCTGATTGAAGTGGATTTAACAAGTGACACCAATAAGTGATCATAGCTTTCACCTGGTCAGTCTCGTAGAAAAATAAGGCGTTCTTAATGTTTTGTATTAAGTGTATGGTGATGACCGAAGTCCGACTGACAACTTAACCAGGTCGAGGACTCGCCGATGTCAAGCTCAGGCCAACAAACCCTGAAGCAGCAAGCTAAAATGACACGTTTGCATAGCAAGCTAGCTGCTAACGAAAATGGATAGGCTACCCTCCCGTATCTGAAATGACGTGATCAATCGATGTTTGCTGATCATGAAAAGCATGCCATTACTTTCTGTAGAACTCTGGATGATAGAGCTGAATGTGGAATAATCGGAAATGTGATGTTTTGACCTATGCTCTTCGAGAGGTGATAATATTACTAATATTAATATTATAATATTAAAACCAAATAGTTGTAACATTTATTTCACAAACATGTAGGTGTCAATGGTTTTAGCGGAGCCCCCCCAGGCAGACAGTTGGAATGCTCTATACCATATTGACGTTTTATTGATAACCTATAAGACAAGCCAATCAAAGGAGATATGAATACAGGCAGTGCATTAACTTGCGTGCATGAGCACACACACCTCCAGCTCTCTCCCATTGGCATCGCAGAACTGAGTCACCTTCAACCGGAGGCTGTTCAGCTTGACAACGGTGTGCAACAACCTCAGTTATCTCAAATTGCTTCTGACTGTGACCTGTATAACTTCAAGACTAAAGTCAAGTGAGAAATTCCGTCTCCGTAATCTAAAAAACATTTTTTTTATGTGTTTCAGTGAGTCATAAGGCACCGAAGTCTGCTTTTGTTCATTAAAGCTACACAGAAAGGTTCATTATTTTTTTGTCCGGAGTCTATTTCTGTATTCAAAGTGCAGATTTCCATTCATGTGTGACAGTAAGTGATGCATAGCTAGCATATAATCTCTTCTCCGACCACATGGACAGAGTATTTGCATTCAGGACAGAACCCTCATCCTTTGCTGTTGTCCTGTGATTGATTCGCACTTTTCGCACCAAAGTACAATTTATTTTCTCATTTTGTCTGTCATAGTTGAGGTGTACCTATGATGAAAATTACAGGCCTCTCATCTTTTTAAGTGGGAGAACTTGCACAATTGGTGGCCGACTAAATACTTTTTTGCCCCACTGTATGAAATAATACATAAAACAAAATACTGCATAGTTTCCTAAGGATTAGAAGCGAGGCGACCCTCTCTGTCAGCGCCCTCTTGCTTGAGACACAGCAGGTTTAGTGGCCCGTAATTTTGTCTGATGTTGGGACATGTGACAAACCTCTTCAAGATTAGGAGAATTTGTCACAAATTAAGCGGGAAACAGTCACCAAAATCACCCCAGAATGAGAGTTCTTTCGAACAGGACAGTAGCTGTGTGTTTGTTTCTCAGTCCTGGTCCACACAGGCCGCAGGCGAGGTCAAGGAGAGCAGGGTTCGGTACACAAATTGGGTTCTCGGTAGGTCCAGGTCCAAACGCCAACAGGTAAGTCCAAACAGTCCAGCTCATACACGGTAAATCCAGCTCCTCCTCTCTCTCTTCCTGGTTTGTCTTGACCCCTTATCTGTGGGTCGGCCCCACCTTCTGAGCGTTCCCCCTTGCTTCTGGGAATTGTAGTTTTGGCAGTCGACCGTTTGGTGATCTGTAGTTCTGATCGGGGTGGCCATTTTAGTGAGAGGGCAGAGCCCGTTTATTAGTTCTGCTCTCACATATCTGCCATTTATCACTCGACCCCCTCCTTTACCACAGACAGCATCGGAGGAAGATGTTAGGGGTCAAAAGGCTAGGTTGCCATGGAGTGACCTCAATTACCTGGTGAGATTCTCTGTCAGGAGGCTCAAAAGAAGGAAAAAAATAGTTCAAAAAGCTATAGCTTTGGTTTAAAAGAATATCCTGAAAATAACCAATGCTTCTACTACAATTTGATATCAAATATACTGTAGCAAAGGCCAGAGGGTCACAGTTACTCCAAGCAATCCAGAATATGTTTTCAAAGACTTGCTAATGAAAGTGGCCACAAAATACATTCTACATCTAGTGTTCATAGGCAGGCACAAACTACGACATTGGGATTCCATTTTGGGAAACTCTAAAACATACTGGAAAGCAGAAATCACTGGCTGCATTCTGTTCTTTTTTTAAACTTTGTTTTTGATTGAGGAACACAAAGAAAGTACAAATGAAGTTAAAAAAAAGGATCTGCCAGTTGCAGTGCACATCATACCTTCATCATATTAGTTACATTGACATCTTTGAATTAGACCATTTTCATGTACGAAACCCATTTTTCTCAGTATTCCTGACCTCTCTCCTCTTGTGTTCTTAAAGCAAAGGTCATAGGCTGCATTCTGTTCTGGAATTCAGTGTTAAATCTGTTCAGTTTACCTGAGAGTTTAGCTCGACCAGCTAGCATGCCGTCTGTTCCTTGAGATCTCCCCAGTCTCACAACCAACACACTAAATACAAGAAGATAAAAAAAGAGAAGGTTCCCCAAACGGAGAGCCGGCACATTTTTTGGCTAGGCCAAAAAAAGGGAGCGAAATAAAGAGGATAACCCAGTCTTTAGCATCAAGATAAACTGCATTTACATTTAATGAGTGTGGTTTTAAGTCATAAGCACATTTGAAGCCAAACAGGCAAATGGCATATCAATATCAAAAGACACTGTAGGTCCACAGTGGGATGGCCTACCAGCCAGCTGAATCCATTTCACAACTCTGAACATCCGGCAACGCTAGAAAGCAGAGACGGACACATTGTAAGAATCACAGATCTCCACAGCAATCTGACTGAATTTGGCAGGACATTTGGGCTGAAATATGAACAAAAATGTTTAACAACCTAAAGCTAAAATACACAGAGCACATTCCAGCTGTGGTGTGTGTTTACACCATCTCTAAGGAGCTCAACCTGGGAATGTTAGATTTACTGTCTGGATCTGTGATATAGAAGTCTGAGTCTGGATGCAGCATATTACTTAGAGTGGGCTTTGAACAGCAATGGAAAGTGATGATCAAAGTGGTGACCCAGTGGTCATGGCAACAGCAGATAGCAAAGGATAGTTCCAAAATGTGGTGTTGGCTAAGCTAACCATAGGTGGCTAAACATAGCCTTGAGTAGTAAATCCACAAGTGTTCAATATTTTACACCATTAGTGTCTTCAAACAGCTAGATATACAAACTAAGTTGGTCTTTTCTTAGCAAATTGTGGCTAAAATAAATTGTTAGCCACTAATGCTAATCGCTAGTTAGCTAGCTAATAAATGTACCCAGTCAGAGCAAACGTAGTTCGCTACTACAGCCTGATACCAGTGATGGTGTAGGCCTAAATCAGCATGTTGTTTGTAAAACAGTATCTTCTAAAATCAGAGAGGAATAGTCAAAGCAGGAATGTATTAGATAAAACATTTAATGTCGCCAAAGTTTAGGGTCTCACTCCCCTGTGAAACACTGGCCAACACTTGTTTCCTACCCTGTCACATTAACACCTCCATAGAGATCCCATTAGTATTACAATTCCTGATTCTATGAATGCCTCCCTGGCTTTTATCATTCATTGTCATGTCAAGCCCTATTATAAGTGCCCACTATTACATTCTAACAATGGATTTCGACTAATTGTCATTTTATATGATTCCAACAGTTCACCCAAGTGTTGCTCTAAATCACAAGTCAAATTGCAAATAAGCAATAGTTGGTTAAAAATGAGGCCTATGTGGTAGTTTGGAAATGATCTCAAATGATACACGTTTGGTTGAAGTTTGATTGAACGTTAAAAAAAAACAAATCAGAATGGAGAATGCCCCATTGACAAATCCCTCAGAATGTATATGTTACCGCCCTAGGGTCATGCACAACAAAGCAAATTAAGAAATGATTATTCCAAAACATAAAATAATGTCAAATAAAAAGTGAATAATATTGTGATGTGATATTTTGTCCATAAACTCCCAGCCCTAGCCACAAGTGTACTTAGTGGAGAGCCTATAAAAGTCAATGATTAGTGGGCCTGTACTACAAATGGTCACAGAACAGAGATGTGATGAGGACATTTACACGAGGGCAAGAAAAAGTGAAGATGTCTGGTATCTGTGATACGGCGAGCAAACAAGCTGAGTAAAACACACCAAACACTTTCTAGTACTAGTTCTCGTGAGAAACTATTGATTTGCCTTTCTTGATCTCCTACTCATGCTCTTTGTTCTTAGTGTGCTCACCATGAGCCAACTAGTCTAGGTTACATTTACAGAGCAATCCCATTCCACCCACACTTCCTTTTATCTCTCTATGCCTCCTCTACCTCCCCCTTTCCACCTGTCCGAGGAGATATTGTACCCATAAACATCCTTCCTCTCCTCATCACTATGTGTCTGTGCTGATAGAACCACACTAGAGTTTTGCATTTAGTCACTTGACCCACTCGCTGTAGGAAGACAATGGCAGGTGGATGGCGTATGAATATTAGATTGCGTCTGATGGAGATTGCACTCCAGGCCTCTCCTCATGGTTTCTCATCTTTCTGTAAGTAAGTCTACCTGCATCCACTCTCTGCCCATTTATCAACTCCATCATCTCTCTCCGTCTAAACTGCGCTACGGTTTCATCTGATCACTAACTGGGCCTTCCATTGGGGTCCACTTGAACCTCATTGAGACAGACAGAGACAATTCCCAATAATAATGTCTCTCAGGGTTTTGCAAAGCAAGGGGGACTTTTTCGTTGTTGTCATGGGGTTCAGGTTATCCTCTCGATTAGACTCATCTTGGGAGTCATAGCATCCTGTACTACCTTCGCTCATGGGAGGTATATGGGAGGTATTCCAACAAGTTGTAATGATATGCAATCACTGAAAAGCATGTGATTTTACATCCACCATCCCTGTAAAATGACTAGTTAAGGGGCCGTGCTTGTCACCCACCGGGTTGGAGATTTGAATAATCCCGGATTTATTGCTGAGCTCTCAGAGACACCTAGCTGGCGTAACCTCACCTAGAACGGTGTGAGAGCAACCTGCCATTACAGATACCCTAACAGACGCAAGCTCGTCTTGCTTTGATGACTGAACTTCACTTCTCTAGTCTCACACCCAGTCGAGAGAAAGCGAGAGCGAGAGAGAACAAGCGGTCACTGTGATCGTGCCTGCTCTAAGTTTCCCTGACATTCTGGCACTACATTGGCTGGGTACACATAGCACTAGGTCGCAAACTGTTCTGTTCTATAGCTTGTACAGCTTGTCTGGTCTCTGGGTGAGTGATGCATCATTAGAAGCCCTTAATTAGCCCCAGTGTGAACAGTTAATTACCCAGGGAGAGCATGAGGGGGCCGGTCTACCACATAGGGGTCATTAGTGACGGAACATTGCCCGAACGGTGTCTGAATTGTAACGTTTTGTATGAGGGAACAGAGGCTCAGCTCAAAATAGAATAGACAGAATAGACATTGTACGAGGGATACAGAACACTCTCTTATTGGACTAACGTAGCATAGTAATGTAGCATAAGAGGCGGTGACGATGAGCACAGCTTTGAAGCCATTTATAGACAGTACGGGATCAGATGGTAGGTTACAATGCACGTGAGAGAACACATATGCATCTAGTAGACATCTCTACAGAAGCACGTGGTGCTGCAGCTCTTCAATGGTCTATGTACAGACAAGGATATTTAAAGTGAAGCAGACGTCGGGTTTTGTTTGACAGATACAAAGTTCCTGCTGAGTATTGCCATAAGCAGTGTGATCATACTCAAGTCAGCTCCATGGGAGATTATATGAATATAAATAAATATATACTAGACACTCAACCAGTTCCAACTAACTATACAGTGCGTTCGAAAAGTACAGACCCCTTAACTTTTTGTTACGTTACTTATTCTAAAAATTGATTAAATTGTTTTTGTTCATCAATCTACACACAATACCCCATAATGACAAAGCAAAACCATTTGAGCATATTAATAAATACGAGTCCCATTTACATAAGTATTCAGACCCTTTACTCAGTACTTTGTTGAAGCATGTTCGGCAGCGAATACAGCCTTAAAACTCCTTGGGTATGACGCTACAAGCTTGGCACACCTGTATTTGGGGTGTTTCTCCCATTCTTCTCTGCAGGTGCTCTCAAGCTCGGTCAGGTTGGATGGGGAGCGTCGCTGTACAGCTATTTTCAGGTCTCTCCAGATATGTTCTATCAGGTTCAAAACCAGGCTCTGGCCGAGGCACTCAAGGACATCCAGAGACTTGTCCAGAAGCCACTCCTGCATTATCTTGGCTGTGTGCTTAGGGTCATTGTCCTGTTGGAAGGTGAACCGTCACCCTAGTCTGACATCCTGAGCACTCTGGAGCACTCAAGGATCTCTCTGTACTTTGCTCGGTTCATCTTTCCCTCGATCCTGACTATTCTCTCAGTCCCTGCTACTGAAAAACATCCCCACAGGATGATGCTGCAACTACCATGCTTCACCGTAGGGATGGTGCAAGGTTTCTTCCAGATGTGATTCTTGGCATTCAGGCCAAAGAGTTCAATCTTGTTTCATCAGACCAGAGAATTTTGTTTCTCATGGTCAGAGAGTCCTTTAGGTGCCTTTTGGCAAACTCCAAGCGGACTGTCATGTGCCTTTTACTGAGGAGTGGCTTCCACCTGGCCACTCTAACATAAAGGACTGATTGGTGGAGTGCTGCAGAGATGGTTGTCCTTCTGGAAGGTTCTCCCATCTCCACAGAGGAACTCCAAAAATCTGTCAGAGTGACCATCAGGTTCTTGTTCACCACCCTGACCAAGACCATTCTCCCCAGATTGCTGAGTTTGGCTGGGCGGCCAGCTCTAGGAAGAGTCTTTGTGGTTCCAAACTTCTTCCATTTAAGAATGACTGAGGCCACTGTGTTCTTGGGGACCATCAGTGTTGCAGAAATCTTTTGGTACCCTTCCCCAGATGTGTGCTTTAACAAAATCCTGCCTCGGAACTTGACAAACAATTCCTTCGACCTCATGATTTGTTTTTTGCTCTGACATGCACTGTCAACTGGTGGGACCTTATATAGACAGGTGTGCGCCTTTCCAAATGATGTCCAGTGAATTGAATTTACTACAGGTGGACTCCGAGTTGTAGAAACATCTCAAAAGGATGAACAATGGAAACAGGATACGCTGGAGCTAAATTTCGAGTCTCATCGCAAAGGGTCTAAATACTTATGTAAATAAAGACCATTTTTATACATTTCGGGAAGAAAATCTAAAAACCTGTTTCGTCTTTGTCATTATTGCGTGTAGATTGATGAGGAAAACATTTCATTTAATCCATTTTAGATGAAGGCTGTAACGTAACAAAATGTGGAGGAAGGGAAGGGGTCTGAATACTTTCCCGAATGCACTGTACACCTATAAGATAGATACAGTATCTACGACGCATTTCCTATTCAGCAAGGGGGGCTCTTACTACATGACAATGAGCCCTCCGCATGCGCGCACACACACAACCACATATATTGCTGTCGAAATTTCAAAAAGCGTGGCCTCGTCAAGGACAAACCCAATACTGCTGGGGAGAACACGTTCCACCACAGCAGAGAAGGCTGGAACAACAGTCCATTGAATGTGTGAATACAGATGAGGGTAGTGCTTTCTAAGATGGCGGCAGGGTGAAGGAGAATGGACTTGTTCCACTTGTATTAAGGAGTGTGTTTGACAGTCTCGGCTTGGAACATAAGCTAGAATAAGCCACCTAACACCTGTAAGACCGGCTGGCACGCTGTGTGGAAGAGTAACAGAGGGAATGCATGACAGAGTCAAAATCCATCGATAAACAATATTTATCAGAGTCTCATTACTGCCATGTGTTTCCACTGTTCTTCCTGCACACAGAACACATTTACACATAACCCATCTTCCGGGAGCACAAAAAACACCAAGGAGGTCAGAGGTCAATGAAAAATAATGATCCCCAGAAAGTTTCCATTCCATTCGTCCTGTTTCTCAGCGAGCAAGAGAAAAACAGTGAGAGAAACAATGGCCTTTTCCCCAATTAGATTTGCTCAACTCCGGCATGCTCTTTTGCCTCCTTTTGAAAAAGATAAAATCGAGGAGAGGCAGCAAAGAGAGGGAACAGACAAAAATGCGTTAGCAGGGGTGGATCTCAAAATAAATCTTTAGTTGTGCAATACATTTTAGAGAAAAATGTGCTGCTTATCGTTTTAAACATGTACAAGATTTTCTTCTCTGACAAAAACATAGCTGATTTAAAAGAGGGTGTGGCAGATTTCAAAAGTTTTCCACGAAGGACTCTGATAGGATACACATGACTATCCTCGATGAAAGATGGATATGGAGGAGGGGAGGACACTCTTCCGTTCGCCTACTAAGAAATTCTCCTCGACCACTTATCGGTTTCCCGGGTCATGGAGGAGAGAGGACCGAGGACCGAGGAGAGAGGGTGGAGAACGGACTGCCAAAATGAGAAGAGGCCATAGATGCTTAACCCCAGAAGGCCCGGTGGATGGTGCCATCGTTCATTAAGAGTGTGAGCGCCCCTTCTGTCTCTGTCTCCCAGACAAAAAGGCTATAATTAAGGGAGCCCTGTACCACCCCCACCCCCCCGAGTTCCCTGGCCTACTTTGCTAAATAAGGATTTAGACTGAAGCCCAAGGGGAAAGCTCACATTTATCCCTCCAAAATAGAAGGAGAAGGGGAAAAAAATATACAGATCGATCAGGGATGACAAGCTTGGCAGCACTTTAGGCTTACATAGATAGGATCTGGGTTACGGTTCGACGTGATGCACGATGTGTGCACGCGCGTGTGGTTACGCAAAAAAATCACACGGTATGAGCAGAGTCCATCCCCCCCCCCACTCAATGTCTTCGTTCTTTTGCATTCAATCATGCACTGATCATCCTTCCACCCCCAAACCCCCGGTGGGGGGAGAAAACAAATGACTGTTTTTGTGGATTCTCTCTCTGTGTATTATTTAAGGAGTGCTCGTGCCAGACAGGATGTGGTGTAGTGGCACGGTGATGGAGCTTGCTAGCGTAGCCTAGCGCTTCTGAGGGAGTGTATGTCAGGTCTGAATATAGACAGCGCACACACTCACACTCACACTCACACACACACACACACACACACACACACACACACACACACACACACACACACACACGTGATGCAAACAGGGCTGTTTCAGCCAACTGGAAAATGAACTTGGAAACAGGCGAAGGGAAGGAGAGGGAAAATAACCAACGTGGATCACAGATCAGAAACGAGAGAACGATATAAAATCAAAATCCCTTGTTCGTTCTGACACCTGACCGGCCTGTTTGTCAATGTTTTTGTATTAGCAGTGACGGGATAGAGGATATCTGAGACTGATCTGTCTGGAGCTTGAAAACAAGTGCTTGTGTGTGTGGATTCAGTGGCACATTATCCACAAGTATCCATCACTGTTATAAATCGCAATGAGACACTGGTAGCCAACTCACATTGATGACGGACCCATCGCATGAGCTTTAGATTCAAGTGACCAACCATGGTGACAAACCATGCATTTCATGGATTTATCATCTAAATGACAAGAGAGTCATTCAAAAAGGTATGCCACAAACAAAATGAATGACACAATGCCTGGATATCAAGGACAGGAGAGAAAGAACTGGAGACCTCCACGCCGCCAATGATATGCCAAACCCGGGGACGACACCAGATTCCATCTCTGCAATTTCATTTTGATTTGTTGAAAGAATTTCCGTCGACACGGTGGCTAATAAGATGTTCTGATGCACATGTGGCCCAGGCGCGGTGCGCTCCTCTGCACTGTGCTCGTCTCATCGCACACTTCTGATCTCTCCCAGTCTCTTCCCTGATCCATCTCACCCACGACTGTTCCCGTCACGGCTGGGTAGAACTAGAGTGACAGTAACAGGAACATATAGCAATTCTCTGTTGCATGTGACCCGATTCAGGATGGAAATAAGAAGGCATATAAATACATTTCATTCATTGACATTCATTGAACATTATGCAGCCAAATGTGAAATCGCTTTGCCAAGGCTCTTGAGTATTTTGTTCATTCTGATAGTTTGTCAACTGACATCATCCCTCTCTCTCTCTCCCTTTCCCTACTTCCTGCTCTTACTCCCCCTCTGTTGTCTAATGAGATATTTTTAGCCTGCCTGAAACACAGGGGGGGGGGGGCAGGGATGCGCACAGACACACAGGAAATGTTCTCCTGACACCATACCAAATGTTGTAGCTTTTCTTTTGTTCCTCTGTTCTAGAAATGCTCTGGGAATGTACTAGCTCAGCATAATATCCAGGGTGTCCTAGCAGATATACTGATTAGGTGATGTAACACAGTGGACTTCAGACACACACACACACACACACACACACACACACACACACACACACACTTGAATGGAATGTGAGGGTTAAAACGGACCGAGGGCATTGCTTTTACACAAATCCATTCAGATTTACAAAGAATGAATAAACAAAAATAACCTGGAGATGAAACACCACAACTCCATCTGCTCTTCCACTGGTGACACGAACACCGTTTATGACTCAACACCCCCCCTGGCCGTGAAAGAAAACGAGACAGAGATATACAGCCATGGAACAGAGTGAAGGGGGAAAAAATCCCTCACAGCTAGTGCCACATTTCACCATAGCAGAAATGAAGTCCATTCACTAACTGAAAGTGGTGTGAAATATAAAGCTGAGAAAGGCAGTCAAATCAGTCATGGTAAAGTTAGGGGCTCTGAGGAGGATATGTCTGTCTTTTGGGGTGATCGAATCATCTGTATTCATGCTGGTGTGAAGAGGGTATTCCCAGACACCAAGGTCTGCCATATTGGAAGGATGAGCCAAGGCACAGGCCAGTGTGATTTTGATTTATGGTGGGCGCTGTGTGTGCGCGCATTAGCATTGATGAAAAATGTAATTTAGCCCTTCCTGCTATTAGAGCATACAAACGCATTGAATAACAGATAGTCCCCAAAAAACATCAAAAGAAAGTTTGTCCTGAAGTGGCAGTCCTATAAATCAGAGATAAGATCCGGATACCATTTGTTGTATTCTTATTCTATTTAACCCCTTACTTTTGGCACTAAACTGGCTCCATATATACATTAGTTCCATTAATTTAAAAAATAAACTGGTGCATTGTGAGAGTCCTGTGAGGCACGTGGGTGTGCTCGTGAGAGTCATCTTTCCATAGAGGGGGTCATAAGCGGTTTGGACGCTACAAATGATTTTGTGAGAAGACTGATTTCCCGGGATGTCTCATGGTCTGACAAACACCGCTCCAGCTCCGTCACCTTGCTGAAGTGCATCGTCGGCGCACGCGGTGGGATTGAGACGCTTTCAAAACAACAACAACAAAAATCTCAAGCTTTAACTAACAGATTTTTATGGGAATGTTTTTATTATGCTAATTAGATGCTATGGGGCCACGGAAATAGACTTTAGGAGGAGGTCTGGTTGGGTAATCAACCCATGTCGGAGGGTGAGTCTACACTCCTCTCATTGGCAGAGAATGAGCCTGACAGAGCCTAGTAGGATAGGCACAAGTCAAAACTGATTTGACTCATTAAAACATATAGAAAAATATACCCTATCTGAGATGATGGCAACTGTCTGTGCTAAATCTGCTTCTAAATGACCCCAGGGTGATTTGAGTGGCCAGAGATTGCATGTTTAGAAATTGACACAAGTCTACAATATCATAAAGGCCAAGTTTACTGAAGGAAGTATTTCAAACAAAGAATCAGTTTTATTTCTTGCCTAATTCCGTTTTGTTTTTCCAGGTTTCGGGAATTTTCCCAGTTTCAGGTTCAATCCAAACAAAAAAATGTAATAGAAAAACAAAATTGGATGTTTAAAAAAAATCAAAGAAATTTCGATTTTGGTGTAGTTACCCTTTAATTCAAGTGCACACCTAGCAAGAGGCTATGGTTTAGCAGTGTTTTTGGCGCGCACGTGATGATAGAGTTTCTAAACAAATACCCTGGATTGATGCAAATAATCATGATCCTTCTACCAGGTTAGGCTACTTTGTAGTTAACAATTAATTGAGAAGGGTTTTGGGAAAGCCTTTCCATCTACCAGAAGACTGTTTTCATTAGCATCATTGCTAACGGCTACAGAAAGTGGTAGCCACAAACATTTTATTTTTTTATTTCACCTTTATTGAAGCAGGTAGGCCAGTTGAGAACAAGTTCTCATTTACAACTGCGACCTGGCCAAGATAAAGAAAAGCAGTGTGACACAAACAGAGTTACACGTGGGATAAACAAACGTACAGTCAATAACACAACAGAAAAATATTTATACAGTGTGTGCAAATGTAGTAAGATTAGGGAGGTAAGGCAATAAATAGGCCATAGTGGCAAAATAATTACAATTTATCAATTAAATACTGGAGTGATCGATGTGCAGAAGATGAATGCGCAAGTAGAGATACTGGGGTGCAAAGGAGCAAAAAAGATAAACAATATGGGGATGAGGCAGTTGGGTGGGCTATTTACAAATGGGCTGTGTACAGTTGCAATGATAGCTAAGCTGCTCTGACAGCTGATGCTTAAAGTTAGAGAGGGAGATATAAGTCTCCGGCTTCAGTGATTTTTGCAATTAGTTCCAGTCATTGGCAGCAGAGAACTGGAAGTAAATGCGGCCACGTAGACAGACATTCTCGTTTCCTCTTAAAATTGCAGGAAATACAAATTAAAATCACTGATGAATTCTGTTCATGTCTTATAAAAAATTTGGGCAAATGAATAAATTCTCAATACATTTCATTGATTTCCTACCAAGTTCAATATATGTTTTTATATTGTTGAATTATGGTTTTAATGTCTGGATTCCGTGATTCCATCCACATTCTCTACATCGCAGATTTGAATAGGGCCCCACATCAGCTCCAGGCTAGTACTTGGACTAACTGAACAAAGAGGGAAAAACATACTTTCCCATGAATCTCATTGTGTCCATGGGAATGCCAAGATTATTCTCTCAGGAAAAAATGTCTGTATCTTCCAGGAGCCAGAAGCAGCGTGGTCGTTGTGCACAATTGCCAGTGGCTTTTCCACAGCCCTGGGATGGCGGGGTTTCAGCTGATCTTTTCCTCTGTTACTGCCTGTTGACCTGCTGTTTTTCCACAAACAGAAAATATTAGCTGGCTTGATGTCTGACCACTGGCCGATATTTTCCAATGTAGGCCTGAACTGTCAACCAAACAAGCTTGCCGTTGTGGATTAGTAGCATTTGACCTACAAGTATGTCTTCGTTGCTAGCTTATCCATAACCAAGAGAGAAATTTAAGCAACAACTTTATAGAAAGACAGAGTTGGCACCAAAAACAGATACTTCCTGATCTTACCATGCAGAAAGAAGTACAAAAACATACGCATGAAAAATATGAACCAATTTAGAGAAGGGGGGAAATCACCAAATGAGAGATATGAAGAGAGTACAGAATGCACTACTCCCGATGACCATGCATTGACAGAAGCGTGTGAGGAAAAATAGGTTTGTCCACCTAACACCTCCACACGGCCAGTCAAAAAAAGAGCGTGGGTCAGTAAGGAGGCACTCGTCCCTATGGAGTTTCACCATCGCACGAGCCTCTGAACTTACACTTCGACCCACTTCGGGAATTCCCAGTGCAAGGACAAGCAACCTTGAATGTCAGCACTGTACTGCAAATAATTCCCTCAAACGTTAAAGCATTATCACTGTTGTTAAAGCAGTGGGCTGCCAAATGGTGGATACAGGAAAGGGACAAACAATGAAATGAGAGTGGGTATATCACACATGCACATCGTGACAAAATGCCAACTGCACACAGGCACAAGAAAGCAGCTCACTAGTTACTAAACAGAAATGTATTTGAGAACGGGGACAGACTGACTTGATAACACGTGAGCTAACTCAAGCAAAACAGTGCAGGGCAGTGAACCAAGGCCAATCCACCGCGTACACGTTTCTCCCTGCTTTCAGTGGAGTCTGATAACACCACACCATGTAAGGACATAGACAGGTTGCCCCTATGTGTCACACTACAGCAGTGTTTCCCCAACACTGGTCCTCCAGTACCCACAACGGCACACATTTCGGTGGTAACCCGGGCCAACATACTGCATTTCAACTTGTCAAGGTCTTGATGATTAGTTGACAAGTGGAATCAGGTGTGCTTGTCCGGAGCCACAACCAAAATATGTACTGTTGGGGGTACTCGAGAACTGAATTTGCGATACACTACTCTACAGTAGTGACGAGGGGGGATAGAGTTATATACACACACATATACAGTGCCTTCGGAAAGTATTCAGATCCTCGACTTTTTCCACATTTTGTTATGTTACAGCCTTACTCTAAAATTTATTTTTTTAAATAATAATCCCCAGCAATCTACACAATATACCCCATAATGACTGAGCAAAAACAGAAATGCCTTATTTACATAAATATTCAGACCCATTGCTATGAGAATCTAAATTGAGCTCAGGTGCATCCTGTTTCCATTGATCATCCTTGAGATGTTTCTACAACTTGATTGGAGTCCACCTGTGGTAAATTCTATCGATAGGACATGATTTGGAAAGGGACAGAGTTGCATGTCAGAGCAAAAACCAAGCCATGTAGTCGAAGGAATTGTCCGTAGAGCTCCGAGACAGGATTTTGTCGAGGCACAGATCTGGGGAAGGGTACCAAAACTTCTGGAGCACTAAAGGTCCCCAAGATTACAGTGGCCTCCATCATTCTTAAATGGAAGAAGAAGATTGGAAACACCAAGACACTTCCTAGAGCTGGCCGCCCGGCCAAACTGAGAAATCAGGGGAGAAGGGTCTTGGTCAGGGAGGTAACCAAGAACCCAATGGTCACTCTGAAGGAGCTCCAGAGTTCCTCTGTGGAGATGGGATAACCTTCCAGAAGGGCAACCATCTCTGCAGCCCTCCACCAATCACGCCTTTATGGTAGAGTGGCCAGAAGGAAGCCACCCCTCAGTAAAAGGCACATGACAGCCCGCTTGGAATTTTCCAAAAGGCACCGAAAGACTCAGACCATGAGAAACAAGATTCTCTGGTCTGAAAAAAACCTAGATTGAACTATTTGGACTAAATTCCAAGCGTCAAGTCTGGAGGAAACCTGGCACCATCCCTACGGTGAAGCACAGTGGTGGCAGCATCATGCTGTTGTTCAGCGGGAGGGATCAGGATCGAGGGAAGGATGAACGGAGCAAAGTACAGAGAGCTCCTTGATGAAAGCCTGCTCCAGAGCACTCAGAACCTCAGACTGGGGGCGAAGGTTTACAATGATCCTAAGCACACAGTCAAGACAATGCCGGAGTGGCTTCAGGACAAGTCTCTGAATGTCCTTGAGTAGCACAGCCAGAGCCTCTCTGGAGAGTCCTGAAAATAGCTGTGCAGCAACGCTCCCCATCCAACCTACTTGAGAGGATCTGCAGAGAAGAATGGGAGAAACTACAAATACAGGTGTGCCAAGCTTGTAGCATCATACCCAAGAAGACTCATGGCTGTAATCACTGCCAAAATACTGAGTAAAGGATCTGAATACTTAGGTAAATGTTATATTTCAGTGTTGTTTTTTAAAAATACTTCACGAAGGTACTGTATATATAGTACCAGTAAAAAGTTTGGACACACTCAGTACAGGGTTCTTCTTTATTGTTACTATTTTCTATATTGTGGAATAATAGTGAAGACATCAAAACTCTGAAATAACACATAAGGAATCATGTAGCAACCAAAACAAGTGTTTTTAAATAAAAGTATTTTACATTTGAGATTCTTCAAAGTAGCCACCCTTTGCCTTGATGACAGCTTTGCACACTCTTGGCATTCTCTAAAAATAAAGTAAAACCCTTGAATGAGTAGGTGTGTCCAAACTTTTGACTGGTACAGTATACAGTTGAACAGTACAGTTGAAGTCGGAAGTTTATATACACTTAGGTTGGAGTCATTAAAACTCATTTTTCAACCACTCCACAAATTTCTTGTTAACAAACGATGGTGTTGGCAAGTCGGTTAGGACATCTACTTTGTGCATGACACAAGACATTTTTCCAACAATTGTTTACAGATAGATTTCACTTATAAGTCACTATCACAATTGCAGTGGGTCAGAAGTTAACATACACTAAGCTGACTGTGCCTTTAAACCTGCTTGGAAAATTCCCGAAAATTATGTCATGACTTTAAAAGCTTCTGATAGGCTAATTGACATAGTTTGAGTCAATTGGCAGTGTACCTGTGGATGTATTTCAAGGCCTACCTTTAAACTCAGTGCCTCTTTGCTTGACATCATGGGAAAAATCAAAAGAAATCAGCCAAGACCTCATTAAAAAAGATGTATACCTCCACAAGTCTGGTTCATCCTTGGGAGAAATGTCCAAATGCCTGAAGGTACCACGTTCATCTGTATAAACAATAGTACGCAAGTTTAAACACCATGGGACCACGTAGTCGTCATAAAGCTCAGGAAGGAGAAGTGTTCTGTCTCCTAGAGATGAACGTACTTTGGTGCGAAAAGTGCAAATCAATCCCAGAACAACAGTAAAGGACCTTGTGAAGATGCTCGAGGAAACAGGCCCTATATCGACATAACCTGAAAGGCCCCTCAGCGAGGAAGAAGCCACTACTCCAAAACTGCCATAAAAAAAGCCAGACTATGGTTTGCAACTGCACATGGGGACAAAGATCGTCCTTTTTGGAGAAATGTCCTCTGGTCTGATGAAACAAAAATAAAACTGTTTGGCCATAATGACCATCGTTATGTTTGGAGGAAAAAGGGGGAGGCTTGCAAGCCGAAGAACACCATCCCAACTGTGAAGCACGGGGTGGCAGCAACATGTTATGGGGGTGCTTTGCTGCAGGAGGGACTGGTGCACTTCACAAAATAGATTGCATCATGAAGAATGAAAATTATGTGGATATATTGAAGCAACATCTCAAGACATCAGTCCGGAAGTTAAAGCTTGGTCGCAAATGGGTTTTCCAAATGGACAATGACCCCAAGCATACTTCCAAAGTTGTGGCAAAATGGCTTAAGGACAACAAAGTCAAGGTATTGGAGTGACCATCAAAGATCTGACCTCAATCCCATAGAAATGTGTGGGCAGAACTGAAAAAAGGTGTGCAAGCAAGGAGGCCAACAAACCTGACTCAGTTACACCAGCTCTGTAAGGAGGAATGGGCCAAAATTCACCCAACTTATTGTGGGAAGCTTGTAGAAGGCTACCCAAAACGTTTGACCCAAGTTAAACAATTTAAAGGCAATGCTACCAAATACTAATTGAGTGTATGTAAACTTCCTACCACTGGGAATGTGATGAAAGAAATAAAAGCTGAAAGAAATAATTCTCTCTACTATTATTCTGACATTTCACATTCTTAAAATAAAGTGGTGATCCTAACGGACCTAAAACAGGGAATGTTTACAAGGATTAAATGTTTAAATGCATTTGGCTAAGGTGTATGTAAACTTCCGACTTCAACTGTATTTTGCTTCTGTAGGTAAAGTTAACTAGCGCTAGTCGGCTGTACCTGCGGCAAAACTCCAGTATTTTCCATCCTATAGTTTGCTCTCAATCTTTTTAAATAGTGAGACATGTTGTCATCACCATTTCCTTGACTGATCAAAACTGGTTCTCATGCGCTCTAGTCTCTCTGCAGCAAACATATACTGATTGTACAAAACCCCTCCTGCCCTCAGAATAGCTTTAATTTGCCAGGGCTGAAACTCTACAAGGTGTTGAAAGCATTCCACAGGCCCAAGTTGACTCCAATGCTTCCCACAGTTGTGTCAAATCATCTGGATGTCCTTTGAGTGGTGGACCATTCTTGATACACGCGGAAAACTATTGAGTGTGGAAAAACCCAGCAGCGTTGCAGTTCTTGACACAAACCGGTGCGCCTGGCACCTACTGCCATACCCCGCTCAAAGGCATCTTTTGTCTTGCTCTTTCACCCTTTGAATGGCACACATACACAATCCATGTCCCAATTATCACAAAGCTTTAAAAAAAAAAAATTCTTTACCCAGTCTCCTCCCTTTCATCTACAAAGATTGAAGTGGATTTAACAAGTGACATCAATACAGGATCATAGCTTCTACCTGGATTCAACTGGGTATGGAAAGAGCAGGTGTTATTCATGTTTTGTACACTCAGTGCATAGTGAGCAATATGTTTGGAACGTCGAATTGCAATACATATAGAATCGCGGGAATCACAATACATATCGTATCGACACCTAAGCATTATGATAATATCATATCGTCAGGTCCCTGGAACTTCCCAGCCCTACTCTACAGTACTGCTCATTATTAGTAGCATACTCAATGCCATTAGGCAGGATAAGATTTCAAAATGCTGGTGCTAAATTTACAGCTTGGATACAGAGGCTTGTTTTATCACCACATAAACCTGTGAGGTATGATCCCCAGCCTGTTAAGTATGTTACTCCAGCCCTTGTATCTGGCATAGACACAGAGCTGGGGTTTCTGTCTAAAGTGGCCGTCAGTTCAGAAATGGAGAGACACGATCTCTCCTGCTCTCAGGTAAGGGCAGCCACAGCTCAGTGGAGTCACTCAGTCAAGCCAATCCTAGCCTGGGATCAACCATGGGGGGAAAAAACTCAATAAACTTCTCAACCCTCCCTGGGCCTCCCTCTATTCACCACCTCAGCAATCTAATCGTCGCCTTACTCTATGTAGCTAGCACAGACAATGGGGATTGTGTAAGAAAAAGGCTACCGTTTCCTCATTCCAGCTCTGTTATTTCCTTCCCTATTGTTCTCCCGCGCTTATTTTATTAAATGTTCTGTTCTAGACATGTTGTCTAGCACCTGTCTGTGATAGGACTAAGAGACAGGAATGTAATTCTATTCATCCCTCACTCCATCCCACACTTCCTAGTCTCTATCCCTCCGTCGCCCGAGCAGACTGTTCTCAGACTGTATGTGCAGCAAGGAAACCCCCGATTCCCCACGAGACATCGCGTGTGTGTCTTAGTGTGTCTGTCAGCAGCCCATTAAAGGCTTGTGGAGGGAAATCAGACAGTGGGGAGCCACGACCCTCAAACTCCCTCAGAGAGAAGGATGGAGAGAATAAAAGAGAAAAAAACCAGGTCAGAGAGCTGCTTCCTAGACAGGCGGTCCAATGTACGGCATACAGACAGCAGGAGACACGACCCACTCACCCACAAGCTCCCTCAGAGAGAAGGATGGAGAGAATAAAAGAGAAAAAAAAACAGGCCAGAGAGCTGCTTCCTAGACAGGCGGTCCAATGTAAGGAGGAAAGACTTGCTATAGTAGCACCAGGAAATAGACACACAAAAGGTCATAAAGAAAGCATGTCTATTTCTACCACGTGTAGTTTCGCTTCAAACACGGGTCCATTCCCATAGTGACTGGGGTTGTGACACAATAGGCTACACTGTGAATCGTGTACTGCTAATCAGAAATCAAAGTAGGTTATTAACCGATGTTGTTATGACTTGCATAATCACAAGCTACGGTATTTATGCCTCGCCACAAGGAGTACTAAGGGTATGAAAGTGAAACAGGAACTGTAAAGATAGATGTTGATAAGCAGTCACAAAAGACGCCTCACCACATCCAACTACTGTCATGTTCATACAGTCATGTTCATACTGTTATGAATGTACACTGTACCCTCAAAAGATAAGGGAGAAAGAGCAAATTGGGGGACGTTGGTTTGCAGGTCAATTGGTTAAGCCCAAAAATTAAGAAGAGTCTTGAAGAATTCTCCTGTCATTGACTGAGGTCAGAGGGGGTATTGTAATTCTCACAGCCTGACAGAGCTTTGAGACAAGTGACCAACAAACTACAACCACATACCACATTAGTCTGGGCATGGCTAGAAGGGATACAGCTCATGTCAAACTCCTGCGAGAGTTTGAAACTTTTTCTGCCGAAGTTGGGACTTTGGAGTGTGTTCAGAATCATTACATTTTGTTACATTTTTCCCCCCCACAAACATTTAGACGTTAAATGCTGTAGTTGGGCTCCCGAGGGGCGCAGCGATCTAACAGGCTGACTACACCGCTCGCGTTGCATGAGCGAGCGTGGCAAAACACATTTACAAATCTGTTATTCAATTATTGCGCGCGCCAACAAGGGTCTGCGTTGCCAAGGGTTAAAATAGAACTGCTAAGATCGCACTGCAAGTCCTGCCTCTCCCATCTCCTCATTGGTTTCTAGAAGCAGGCACCCACGTGCCATCTCCTCATTGGCTATACCCACGTGCCATCTCCTCATTGGCTATACCCACGTGGGTGACTGAAAGACGAACGAGGTCAGTGGCAGTAATGCACCTAATTTATGAAACGTTGCCAATCGCAATATAAAGTTATAAAGTTAAGAGAAGAAAAAGCCTGGAAGGAGGCGAGATGACTAGAAACGATTCAGTTGACCGTTTTACGTGTGGATTCATTGTCGGAAGTAGAGGATCTTGTTATTTTACCTTAAATGCACAACTCAATGTTTATATCCCATGACAAATCATCTAGCAACAGCAAGTTAGCTAAATAGGATAAATTAGCTAGCAAGTGCAAGCTAAATTGCCATAAATGTTTAATGCTTTTCAGAGTTTGTTTTGATATTTTAACCTGCGTGTTGTGATCGCGTTTGGTGTGGGGGAACAAAATACATTTATGCTCGATGGTGCACACGCGCAGCCGGTTTGGGTTCCGTGTAAGGCACTGCATCTCAGTGCTTGAGGCACCACTACAGACACCCTGGTTAGAATCCAGGCTGTATCACAACTGGCCGTGATTGGGAGTTCCATAGGGCGGCGCACAATTGGCCCAGGGTCTTCCGGGTTTGGTTGGTGTAGGCCGTCATTGTAAAAAATAATTTGTTCTTAACTTGCCTAGTTAAATAAAGGTTCAATTTTTAAAAAACATTTGCGGTGGAAATACCTACAACAAATGTGCTTTAGCAGTCACCCGGATGGCTACACTATCGACTTCCCTCGCCGTACTGTGGGACAGCAGCGCTCAGCAAGCGGGAGTACCAATAAGTCATTTCTCGTTGTAAATTGCTATCGTCAGGGACGGCCCTCTCATTAGTCAAGATTAGGCCGGCACCTATGGTGGCACTTGAATTTGGGGCGGCATTTTGACAATTGGCTGCCACACTCCGGCGCACCTGATTGGCTACTACACCACCAGCTCATAGCGTTGCTGCAGTTCCCGCCTCCACCCCACCCCACAGCTATGGTGATGTGTTTATATGGGATTATCCAATTGTGAAACATTAATAAAAATGTATCTGCCAAATAAATTGTATTTTTTTTGTGATATAGACAATTAGTGATTAAGGCAGTAGCCTAACTTAGCCTGTTAACATTAGCTAGCTACTACTAGTGGATATAATGTTTGCTAAAAGTAATCTATAGAGATTTGAAACTATTTGCTACCATGTCTAAGAGACAAAAACTACCAGGAAGCAAATATTTTTTTAAACAATGAGAAAAGAGGCACAATCTCGAAACCAAAGAAATTCACTGGTGAAATGTATCAGCGTGCAGCAAGCAAATGACAAGCCGACGAGGACAGGCAATTATTTTCCCGAGAACCATCTCCCGTTCGTTGATTCTAGCAGCTAAGAGGGCAAACCGGGTGAGTCCGAACCATGCACCTCCAACGATGATGACAGCTCTCTGGCTGGACAAGCACAGGCGTTCGCACCAGGCCTCGCCACACCTCCAAACAATGCCGGCGAAGACCCTACAATCTTGGACCCAGACTCGTTGCTCCCCATCCCCGGTGACAGTGGTGGTGCTGCTGCTAAATCCGACTCCCAGACAACAACAAAGAAAAAGATCCCTGTGAGTGGCCAAAATATATGAATGGATCTTTACGGGAGATGTTAGTGCAGGCTGGGCCACATCAGGATAAGGAGGGGAATTGGCCTGGACACAGAATTACATAGATAATTGGAGTTTATTTCTTCATCTTCCAAAGAATAAGTGGTAAACCTACCTGTTTGACAGACAATTATCCTATCCATAGATGTCAGTAAAGCCAAATACTCCAATATTGTCACATGCACTGATTAAATACCTTGGTGTCTGGGAAGGTCTTGACCTGTGTTTGACCTAAACCAGGGATCGAATTGAGTGAGGGTATCACATATCCCTGTTGCCCTTTTCTTTAACAAAGGATATATATATTGTTTGCTTTATATTTTGAAATAAATACATAAAACGTATCCAGATTATATCAAGCGTTCTATAACAATGCTTAACTCGGTGATGCCTTATGGTAGAAACAAGCTCTAAAATGGCCACGAAAGACATGACTCCGATGCATATGGGGATATCGGTTTTGCTAAACTGCAGCCTATAATATTCGAGGACATTAAAAAAATAAAAAATAAAAATTGCTATTCTGTCCCTATTAATTGATCACATCTCTTTCTGAAAAGATAAGATGTTTGTTTAAACCCAGGCAGCTTTTAGGGAAACACTACTGTTGTTGGGTTATACAACGGACGAGTAGCCAGTAGTTGAAGCTTACAGTTTTCTGCATCAGTAGAGCCTCTGTCTAGGTGGAAAGGTAACGTTTGAAAGTGCCAAGCTTAGATTCATTAGAATGTCTAAGATGTCATTATTTTTGTCTCGCCTAGGGCGGCAGAACGTCCAGGGCCAGCCCTGGCTATCGTACTCCAGATAAATACATTTTGGGAGGGAAAAAAGTGGACCATGTTAGCTACCGCCTGAGACCTAATGATTACAGCTGCCCAGAGTGAAGAAACTCGCATTGGCAAGCACCTGAATACAACACCGGTGCACTTGCCATTCGCACCGGCTTGTTGTCATGCATGATGCATCCCGAGGGCAGTAATAGCTAGGCATGTCACTGTGACCTCTAGATGGTGACCAACATTACAAGTTAGATTTCCTCTTGCCCATTGAAATCATTTATTAAAAATATTTTTCAAATGTAATTAGTGTCGGATTGAACAGCTAGTTATGCTGGCTAAATCCGAGTTCATAGCGAGAGTGTGATGTCACTGACATAAACTGTATCCCTTCTAGCCATTCTTCTTGGTGACATTAGCTCAGCTGGTATTTACCAGAGTTGTGGACTTGAGTCACATGACTTTGACTCAAGTCTGACTTGAGTCACAAATTTTCTGACTTGAAGCTGACGCCTTGAAATTATTCGGCCAGTTTTTGTAACATTTTGTCACAAATTGTGTGGCAGAGTATCCATGCATGACTCTCCACGCAGCCAGAGACAGTAGTCACAGCGTCGCCCTAGCAAAACAAACGTGCAACAGATTGGCTAGTGAAATGCACACTGGGCCCTCTGATTGGACAAGCAAAGTCTATCACAGGTCGGGTGAGCAAGGGAACGGATTGCTGTGCAGCTATAAGATCGGAGGTCAGTGCAAACATCTAATTGTAGGGGGAGAAAATTGCCTGCTACAAAATGCTTTGGTGATCAAGAATATTCACCAGATAGAACAATGAGCCACATATTTCACCGGATGTATAAACGTGAAGCATCTGGTTGGCGTTTCCACTCTGTATCAAATATGGTGATGAGAGGAAGCCCAGGGTGCCGGCAGTGAGGGAAGATAGAGCGATATGGATTTTGGCCTACATTCAGATAATTCTCTCATCGATGAAACATTTGGATTGCCCTACAGTTTTCAGTTTCCAAAACAATAATCTGTAACAAGAGTGGACTCTGTTTTTTTTCTTATTTTTCTTCTTCTTTACACTATGCCAAAGTTTCTAAAACTTCAGTTGTTTAGAAGAAGTGCAAGGACGAATTTAGTTATTGTACATGGGCACTTCATACCGTAGGCGCTCTCTAATGGAAATATGCAAATAAATGCTAGAATGTGCCAATTGTATCTTACTAGCTCGCGCTTGGCTCTGCCCACCTCCTTTGCTTGTTCTGCCCACTAAGGATTCATTGGAAACAACAGGCTCTGATCTACCTTGGGTTAGTTATAAAGATGTTTGCATTACTTGCAAGCTCACCAGCAATGAGGCATCAAGCAACAATTACTACAATAGGCCTACTGGTCTTTTGGTATGTCAAAATTGCTTGAAATGGATGATTTACTTATGAAGCTAACATTTGGAATTTGTTGTTCAAATTAAATTATTACTGTGGCGAAGACGCACCACAGGCACGTGTCTCCACCTGCGCTCTCCAAACTCTATTGTTGAAATGTTTGCTCTTGCTTTCACACGTTTAAATGCATATTTGGTCAATCTATATCCCATCTAATCCTACAATAGTTGCTAGCGTTTCAACATTCCATCCCGTACCGTTTATTGCAACACAGATATTTCTGTTTCATGTTTGATAACTTTAAAATGGACCATATCTTACCCTCTGGGCGCAATGAACGTTCGCAAGACTTAAGTTCTGTTCATTTAACTCAACGTGTGTTTCCTTTGTTCATGTTTCCCGGGTTATGTCAGAGTTCCATGTGTCCTGCGTTTCTCATTCTGGTGGTGCGTAATAGGAGGGCTTTGGGGTCAGAACGTTGAATAAGAGATAATGATTGTTCCATGTATGAATGGTGATGAAATAGCATTAACAATCATTAAGTCTGATTAAGATGATTGTACCAATGTAACAATGGCTGTGGAAATTGCCTTTGGGGGGGACATTGTAGAACCAGTTTATTGGTTGTAAGTGCCAATTGGTTACTTGTATGGTCCTGCGAGTGGCCAATTGCTTATATGTCCCCATTTGTAATCCTGTTAGAAAGGTCTGATTTGGTTTCTCAAGGGGAGGCTGTGCAGTCTTGCTCTCTACCTGTGTGTTTAGATTGGACAGGTGAAGCCTGCCTGATGCAGAGGCTATTTCTTTTGGCTGTTGCCCGTGTACATTTGCAGAATCTAAATGCATATTCTGTATGATATGGTGCTTTCACCATTGGATCACCAAGGCCTGTAAATAAATGTAGACTCTGCGCACGTCAACCTGCCTTGCCTACTGCTGATTACATGCCCTTACGACTGCTACAAAGTCCCTCGTTTTTTACAAATTGCATGATCAAAATGTGTTGTAGGCAAAATAATGAAAAGAGCGGTGTCTAGTAGCCAAAATAAATAGACACAGATTTGTAGTTGACGAAGTCTTAGCATGTATAGATTTTTTTTATATACTTGATTTGAAGAAAACTAGTGACTCGACTTGCTTTTATTAATGTACGACTTGGACTTGGCTCGATTTGACCCGTTCTACTTGGGACTTGACTTGAGACTCCGACCTTGACTCAAATGAGTGCGACTTGGTCCCACCTCTGGTATTTACTGAGAAATATGTGGCAACAATGGGTGCTTCTCTGCAACTACATACCACAGGGCTTCCTAAACTCGGTCCTCGGGACCCCAAGGGGTGCACGTCTTGGTTTTCGCCCCTAGCACTACACAATTGATTAAAATAATAAACTAATCATCAAGCTTTGATCATTTGAATCAGTATAAAAAGTGCATCCCTTGGTGTCCCGGGGACAACGTTTTTGGGAAACGCTTGCATACCACGTATGTACCATGTTCCCGTGTAATTTGAAGATAAATACCAGGCAAAAGCCACCACCCATGCATCTCACTGAAAACTTTTGACATAACAGGGAGTTGTTGGGATATTCAGTGGTTTTCAACAGAGACTGCAAAGACATGGTAGAGGCACCTACCCCGAGCAGATAGCTTCTTAGTGTTGATGATTTTGGCAGCATACTCCTGTCCGCTGGAGATCCTCATGCATCTTTTCACTATGGAGAAAGCTCCCCTTTAGAAAAACATAAAAACAGATGAGTACTCAAACAATGGATCTATCCCTATATCACCTGTGCGGTAATAATGAACTGTTACGCTACACTTAATAAGCTGATTGACTTGACTTTAAAATTGTCATTTATTGAGACATAAAAAAGGCAGTGGTGACAAATCAAAACATTTGTTTATATCGTTTTAAAACAGGTGAGACAAAAAAAGGTGCCCCGTGGATCCCTGGGTAACTAGTCAAATTTGAGAAGAATTGCATATAATCCAGCACATGTAATGCCAAAGAAAGAGAAATAGACTACAAGCACTGGAGCCTCGCACCACTTCTTGACACGTCGCTGAAAATAGCACTGAAGACAGAGAAAGTGCTAGTGACATAATTGTCCCCACCCCCGCAAAGGCGCCCTGCCCTGGAACAGTAGGGCAGTCTAGTCAGTAATGCCAAGGGCATCTTCTCAGTCACACAGGGATAGAGGGCTGTTACCAATTTTTAAAACGGTGACCCTTGGACCTTCAATACACCATCATTAATATCAATGTGTTGACAACAACTGCAAGAACAGCATAATGACACGTGGGCATTTGGCAATAATAATAAAGAGCGGATCAATAGGTCACATTTACATGGGCACTTTCATTTAGCTGAGGATGACATTGCTTCTGAAAAGGTTTTTTCGATAAACTTGGAGGCGCTACCCTTTATAAACGAAAACGCACCACTTGGGAATTTCAACGCCCTTACTACAATGGTTACTCCACTGAAAGGGCGGGGACTTGCCAAGAGCTATTGAAATACTACGTAAACATTAAACCGAATTAAAAATATATTTAAAAAAAAAAACGCTTTTAGAGAGGACAGGTTTAGGATAATTATTTAAAGACAACTTGTAAATACAGCGAGCGCCGTTTCTGTGCACCACGCAGGTAACAGGTAATCGTATTAAGAATCAATCGTTTAGAGCGTCAGTACTTAAACATAACGCAATCAAGATGGCTTAAAAAATGTTTTTTTAAAACATTGTAATACTTACTTTCCCAGCTCTTCGTATAGATTATACTCGTCGGTAAATCTGGTACAGGTTGTCGAAGCCATGGCAAAGGATAGGGAAGACTGTCTCTAGTAGGTCGGGACTGTAAACCTCAAAAGCCACTCGAGTTTCTCTGCTGTGTTTCAAATTGACAATATTCTAGCTCAAACGATAAACCAAATTCACAAAATAAGCTTTAAAATTCAAATACATTTACTCTTCCAGCTCCGTTTCCGAATCCAAGAATGGTTATTGGCACGGGAGTTTAGGGGTTGTCAGGGACGTCGAGACCTGCTGTTCTCTGTGCCTGCCTACTGACACTTCACTTAGGCTGCGAGACTTTTTCTATCAAGCTCTTCCTGGTTGTGTGACCACTGTACAACGCCTCCCCCTAGCTGTAACCACGGACCCCCACGGAGGGTACAGAGGCCTATAGACACTACATGACCAAAGGTATGTTGACACCTGCCCATCGAACATCTCATTCCAAAACCATGGGAACTGATATGGAGTTGGTCCCCCCCCTTTGCTGCGCTCCACTAGATGTTGGAACATTGCTGTGTGGACTTGCTTCCATTCAGCCACAAGAGCATTAGTGAGGTCGGGCATTGATGTTGGGTGATTAGTCCTTGCTCGTAGTCTGCATTCCAATTAATCCCAAAAGGTGTTTGAGATCAGAACTCTGTGCAGGCCAGTCAAGTTCTTCCACACCGATCTTGAGAAAACATTTCTGTATGGACCTCGCTTTGTGCACGGGGACATTGTCATGCTGACGGGGACATTGTCATGCTGAAACAGGAAAAATCCTTTCCCCTATATATAATTTGTATTTATTTATTTATACCCCTTTTTCTCCCCAATTTCATGTTATCCAACTGGTAGTTAGTCTTGTCTCATCGCTGCAACCCCCTTACAGACTCGGGAGAAGAGAAGGTCAAGAGCCATGTGTCCTCTGAAACAAACACGACCCAACCAAGCCACCTTGCTTCTTGACACAATGCCCGCTTAACCCAGAAGCCAGCCACACCAATGTGTCAGAGGAAACATTGTACACATGGTGAGCGTGTCATTGTGCATGCAACCGGTCCGCCACAGGAGTCGCTAGAGCGCAATGGGACAAGGACATCCCTGCCGGCCAAACCCTCCCCTAACCCGGACAATGCTGGGCCAATTGTGTGCCGCCCCATGGGTCTCCCGGTCACGGCTGGCTGCGACAGAGCCTGGACTCGAACCAGGATCTCTAGTGGCACAGCGAGTGCCTTAGACCACTGTGCCAAATCAGGAGGCTTCCCCAAACGGATGCCACAAAATTGGAAGCACAGAATCATCTAAAATGTAATTGTATGCTGTCGTGTTAAGATTTCCCTTCACTAGAACGAAGGGGCTTAGCCCGATCCATGAAAAACAGCCCCAGACCATTATTCCTCCTCCACCAAAATTTACAGTTGGCAATATGCACTTGGGCAGGTAGCGTTCTCCTGGCATCCGCCAAACCCAGATTCGTCCGTCGGACTGCCAGATGGGGAAGCGTGATTAATCATTCCTGAGAATGCGTTTCCACTGCTCCAGAGTCCATTGGCGGCGAGCTTTATACCACTTCAGCCTACGCTTGGCGTAAAATCACGTCAAACTCATTCAGCGAAGGACAAACCAAAACCTGCAGACACTAGGCCCTCTGTGGAATGAATTTGACACCCCTACCTTATATAGCCCCGCAGTGAAGGTGTCATAATACCCATAAAACCTAGTGGTCAAACAGGGAAATGGTTCCAATCGTTTTTTTCCCCCCAACATACATTTTCCCATAGGAGATTGTTTCGTGTAGGTTTACCCTTGGTGTGACCCATGTAAATCTTTCTCGGACAAGGTGACTTATCAATACATTCAGCTCTATTTACTCTCAGATTCAAAAATGCTAATTAGCATCAAAACAGACATCATGAGGCCTCCTGAGTGGAGTCCCATAATTGGCCCAGCGTCGTCCGGGTTAGCGGAGGATTTGGCCGGGGGGGGCTTTACTTGGCTCATCGTGCTCTAGTGACTCCTTGTCGCACGCCGGGCACCTGCAGGCTGACTTTGGTCGTCAGTTGAACAGTGTTTCCTCCGACACATTGGTGCAGCTGGCTTCCAGGTTAAGTGGGCAGGTGTTAAGAAGCGCGGTTTGGCGGGCCATGTTTCTGAGGATGCATGACTCGACTTTAGCCTCTCCCGAGCCCGTTGGGGAGTTGCAGCGAAAAGAAAAGATTGTAATTGGATATCCTGAAAAATGGGGTAAAAAAATTAAACAAAGTAGACATCATGCAAGACTACAAATCCCTGCAAGCTCCTGCACGTCATCTCTCTGAAGCATTTTGGACAAATTAAACCAGGAGAGTGTGGTTGAGCATGATGAGGTTTACTTTGCACCTGCTGTTACTTGGGTGTATATCACATGAACCGCTTTTAGCCAATAATCTAGTCTAGGCTACTCTAATCCAGGAACCAATAGGGTGTCGGAACATTTTTTATCACTGAAGTTGTTTTTAGCTCTTGTGAATTAATGAATGAATTAACGTTTTTGATCCAAAATCCTGTTAATAGGAGAATTGAAACACATGTTGATTGTGCAACATATTGTATCAGCGTGCATCACGCACAAAGGTTCCATTGGGTACAAGCACCTCCAACAGAGGCGTCATGCCCTTAGGGGGCACAGGGGCACGTACCCCCCACAGATGTCCTGAAATTGTTTTGTTTTTATTTAAGCCAATTTGCTACAGCAGGAAAATAATCCTGCAATAATAGCAAATGTGATTTATTATGTGGATTATAATTCATGGACATTTTTTTGTAAGGGAAAGTCAAGTCTGTAATTTCAAAGTGGAAATTTAAAAAATGTCAGAAACCTTTTTAAAACACAAATACACTACAAGTTCACTTGCAACAGGGTGATCAAATTAAGATCCTACATCTGTAGCAAATTTATGACGTTGGCTAGCTAACCCAGATAGGTTCCCAACCTCATAACTAGCTGCCAAGAAGACATTTCAGGTGACCAATCAAGTTAGAGTAGCTTGCTTGTCTAATGATCTTAGCTGGCATACCAGCTGGCATACCTGCTTGCATACCTGCTGGCATACCTGCTTGCAAGGTTGGTAGACTTTAGAACAGCAAGAAATGACTAAATGTACTGAATAAGACTCACATTCTTTTCAATCATTTACCCAGATGTTAGCAAAGAGAAGCATATTTATTAATTTAAAAAATACCAACAAATCAGGAGGATACAGACAGATCAAAAGGTATGCTTAGATATGCAGAACTTTTTTTGTTTAATATATAGAATTGAACATAATGATTAAGGCTCTAGATTGTAGGAAAAAAATATGTTTCAGATGTTTGAAATATAAATGCAAAATTCTCAAGGTTCCAGACCAGCCCCCCTCCTGGCCCACCCCCCAGCCATCCTCACATACTTTGTGCCTCCTCAGATTTTCGGGGTGCATGACGCCCCTGACCTTCATGATATTCATTGGCATTCATTACTTATGCATACAGTTGAACAGTCATTCAACAACCTCAACAATATTTGGCTGCATTTAGACAGGCAGCCCAATTCTAATCTTTTCCCTTCTAATTGGTCTTTTGACCAATCACATCAGATATTTTTCAGGGGGCTGATCTAATTGGTCAAAATACCAATTAGTGAAACACATATCAGAATTGGGCTGCCTGTCTAAATGCAGCCTAAAAGTTATTTGTGTATATTTAAATGAGTATTTATTGTGGTTTTATTGACTTTCTAGGATGAGAAAAACGGAAAAGTGGGAGGAGTGCAAGTCAGGGTTTAATATCTCTGCCATGGTCAGTGGCACTAAACACTAGAACCGGGATGGGCAAAAAACGGAACTCGTCATGAGAGGCCGCAGTGGCTCGTGGGTCTGCGTACCCACAGCTATACATGTTACGAATGACTGAGGTGTCTGTACTGGCCTAAAGATTTTTGGACTCACACCGCCCTCTAGTGGATCTGTAAGGAAGATGCATGCACTTTGCCCTGCCCCATGTCTCACTGCTCAGTCTCGACTTCACTGCTCGATTGCCTGATTATGGTTGTGTCCTGTGTGATCAAAACTGACCACATTACATTTCATTTCATGCCCAGTAAACTGTCACACACACACACACAGAGAGAGAGATGAAACTGACCAGAATGTCAGGCACTGACCATGAGGAAGGGATGTGAATAATTTGTTAAAGAATGATTTGGGCAAGAGACAGAGATAAGAGGTAACTGAGACATATTTATACACACTCTACAAAACATCCTATGCGGAGTCGCCAGTTTTGATTATGATTGACAGTTTGCCGTTTAAAAAACAAACCCTCTCTTCTCCAAGGTGGTCTCACACAGTATGATCCTATCTTAATATGCACGATCTAAAATGAAATTTCAATTGACATTACATTTAATTAACAGCACATTTCTCTTCATTTCTTCTCCACACATGGACTTCACAAAGAATCGTAGCTCTTCTTATCTTTCCATCTGTTTTAGTGTGAAGGTCAACAAAAGACCACTGGAGCCCAGAAGGGATTGGACCTAGGTCTCCTCGTTGCAAAAAAAACGTATTTGGAGTGGAAAGAATAAAGAAGAGAGATCACGAGAGGCATTTCAACCCACTAGTGCGGTATACTAGCATTCCCAATATTTTCCTTTATCTCATGTCGTTGGATCAGATTCCAAGTGCTCGTTTAAAGGGGAAACTCAACCTCATTCACCTAATACCATGAGAAGAGCCCCGGGAAAACCAAAAGCCTTATAATTTGTAGCCTACAACTATAGTTAGGTTTAGAGGGTTCAGAGTATTTCCTGGTCAGGGTACCTGGTTCTAATCATGATCACTGATCTGTGAAGGATCATGGATACATTAATTCATTCATGGTGGAAACCTATCCAGTCCATTCACCCATCAGTGATTCTGATAGAGAGGAGAGGAAAGGAGAGAGAGGGGAGAGGAAAGGAGAGAGAGGGGAGAGGAAAGGAGAGAGAGGGGAGAGGAGAGGAAAGGAGAGAGAGGGGAGAGGAAAGGAGAGAGAGGGGAGAGGAGAGGAAAGGAGAGAGAGAGGAGAGAGAGAGGAGAGAGAGAGAGGAGAGGAGAGGAAAGGAGAGAGAGAGGAGAGAGAGAGGAGAGGAAAGGAGAGAGAGAGAGGAGAGGAGAGGAAAGGAGAGAGAGAGGAGAGGAGAGGAGAGAGGAAAGGAGAGAGAGGAGAGGAAAGGAGAGAGAGAGGAGAGGAAAGGAGAGAGAGAGGAAAGGAGAGAGAGAGGAGAGGAAAGGAGAGAGAGAGGAGAGGAGAGGAGAGAGGAAAGGAGAGAGAGGAGAGGAAAGGAGAGAGAGGGGAGAGGAAATGAGAGAGGGGAGAGGAAAGGAGAGAGGGGAGAGGAAAGGAGAGAGAGGGGAGAGGAAAGGAGAGAGAGGGGAGAGGAAAGGAGAAAGAGGGGAGAGGAAAGGAGAGAGAGAGGGGAGAGGAAAGGAAACCGCTGGGACACAGCCAGGGATGTGAACAGCTGAATGGTGTAATGTGGGAGGAACGATGAGGAAGCGATTGTTCCCTCCATCCTGCCACCCATACTTCTAATATCTTTGGAGGGCTGCCACTCCACTTTTCCCTTTACCTCCCTTCTTCTCTTTCTCTCTCCCGCTTTCTTTCCCCTCTCTATTTCTCCCTCTCACCCTCTTCCTTTCTCTCCTACCCCATCTCTCCCTCTATCCGCCAAGTTAATACCTTCATCTGTAGGAAACCTCGGCTGCCAAATAAACAGTGGTCGGAGACCTCGGGGGGCAACGAGACTCCCGAGTGGTTTTCGTCTGAACGGTGAAGGGTGGACACTCGGTAGGAATGGCCTGCGATGTCGATTCTGGCTGGGGCTGACACACCACAGCTGTGCCCTCGCCTCCAGAAGGACCTAGAGAGCTGTGGGGTGCATCGCACTCCCTGGTGGACCAGGCTCTTTAGGCACCCTCCACATGCAGTACAGTGCACATGCCCTCTATACACACACTCTCTTAATGCATGTATTTGTTAAACGTTGTCTCATCCTCCCGTGGATTATCAGTGAATAGGGTGTGTGCTCAAAAAGGATGATTAAAACGACTGCTTTCTCTGAGAACCATTAAAGCCTAGTTGAGTGAGAGAGAGAGAGAGAGTACTCCTCTTTTCAGAGTCATATAGACAAAGGTGTGAAAACCTCCCTGCCGGCGCTCAGCCTGCTTTCCTGTTTGATACAGACAGAGAAACAAACGGTAGAGAGTGATCTCATACACGTCATTTGGATGGGGAGATGAATTCAAGAACAATTGCAATGTGAATGACTTTGTGTCTCTGACTTGGATAACTTCTGTATGGACATGTAGTACTGTCAGTGTTTGATTTATAAACTGCATGTGATTGATCAAAGAAGGATAAACCGGTGAATCATCAACCATCCCAGGTTACAGCATTGGTCATTTGGCAAGAGAAATAATGCTTTCCATTCTGCCCTTCAACCTGAGAAACATGCCTGTTCCACCCTTAGACTTGCCTCTCATTGTCAGCTATGGGTAGTGGCCACAGTCAAGGGACGGCTAGGGTTAAAAAGGGGTCACTTCATGACATCAACGGAGAGAGAGGTTGGGTTAAAGCTGACAGCACAGCTAGAGGGCTAACACCACCACAGGCCTGGACCTGTGTTAGAACGGGAGAAAAGGGAGAAAGAGAGTGAGGGAAGATTATGGAAAGACAGAAGAGTTGACAAGGAAGAGAAAGAGGGAGCAGGGGACAGACACTGACACGTGAGGTGAGAAGGACAGACAAAACTAGGTTGCAGGCAGGAGAAACAGAGGGAGAGAGGAAAGATGGGCAAAGAGCGAAAGAAAACGACGGGGAAAGTTGGCATGGGAGAGGATGGGGCATAGAGAGAAACAAGAGAGGGGCGGGGGGTGGAGAAAAGAGCGCATGCAGCTAATGGCTGCCAAGAACAGTTCCAGTTGTGCACGAGTGAAATTGCACATTACAGGAAATCCCCATGTCTACTTTCTGGGGCTGGAAAGGAACTCCCAGCCAACAGAATCTGTCCATCGCAACACAGTGAGAGAAGAGGGTTTTTCCCCACACTCACACAATAAGTCCATACACACAGAAACAGGCAGACGCACGCACACACATTCTATAGACAGGAAAACACGTGAGCACACACTAACTCCCACATCTCTACAAAAAGGGACTTAACTCATAAGCTGTGTATGTTGCATTACCACCGTTTTACGAGCAGCAGGTATGACAAGCAGTGTGTGTGTGCGACTGCGTGTGTTCCTACATACACTTCCCATCATAACAAAGCACAGCTGCTTCTGTTCCCACAGGCAAAGGATGTAACATCCTGACACATCAATCACTGACCTCAAGGTCAATTCCTGGCGCCACATTACACCATTGACAAATATGAGTGGGGGTGGTGGCCATAGGACTCCATGACTTCTCCTGATTGGAATGTGACCTTCCTGCCAAGAGATTTGGAAGTGCAAGGCACGAGCAGTGTTTTCTGTGGGCGTGCAATTTTGCAAGAGTGACAAACACGTTTGGCGTTTTCTGGTTGCGTTTTTAGGATTTCACATGGATTATTGTTACCATCTCTGTATTTTCTCTTGCTTGGACATGGTCTTTATCCTCTTTCATCACTGGTAGAGAGAGAAATGGTTCAGAACTGGATCTTAGCCGAGTTGTCGTGTTCAGATGTAGTCGTTGGCAGCCGATCCGGCTTTCCCATCCCGTCAGCTCGACATTATTCGACTCATTTGCACCTTGATCAGGCGTAAACTCATACCATACATACTGCGAAGGCGTGGCTGTTCACACGAGTGCTGAATGAAAAGCTACCACAATGACATATTACAACACCTTACCCAGTTCAGTGTATTACTGATCGTTTTGAACCTTTTCTATTATTCCAAATGGGTGCTAATGGGCTGTTTATCAAGGAGTTATGAGCATCCTCTTGAGTTGATGGATCACTTTACCTAACTCGGTTACGGGAAGTATTGTACCCACAGTTTTGTCCCCAAAAGAAGGAATTTATTACCAAGAATCACAAGAAAATATGGGGAGAGAGAGAGAGAGCAGGAGAGAGAAAGACAGAAGAGAGTTATGGATTAAACTGTTTCACTGGCAAATGAGTTCGAGGGGGTTCCAGGGGAGCTTCTTGAAATTCTCATGTGCACCAATATTAGCCTACCCACAATGCACTAACCTCCCCCTCTCACTTCTGTGTAAAAAGTGTGACTGCCATTAAAAAGCAACAAACTGTTTCTGACTCGTTAATAATGAGTCAGCAACGTGTATTCTGTCAAAATGGACTACAAAGTGTAAATAGGATAATTTTGGTCATAAAGTTTGTCTCGTCTAAAACGGAGTTTGGAACATTTGTGCGTTACAACGGACATTTAAGGTAGGGTTTGATTTGACGATGTCCATTTTCCCACTAAAATGGGGTGAACAGCAGCAGTGATTGCTCTCTATCCAATAGCAGACAGTGAGACAGACATGCCCAGCAGCTCCGACTTTGTTTACACGTTACCCATTTTTTTTACTTGAGAATCGCTGCACAAAACATTTTACTTAGATGTAAGATTGCGAAGATAAAACCTTCCCGGATTAAAGGTCAAAGTTATTTACAGATTTCTTGAGTTATCTTAAGATTCATTCGGGAGATTTTGAGGAAGTGAAACAGGAGTCTGCAATGTCTCAGAGGGGATAAACACTTCAAGGACAAATCACGTTTTTCTAATGAGCAACAGAAAAACACACGTACCAACCAGTGTGTTCAGTGGCTCTTTAAAAGGCGAATTTAGCTTTTTTTACAGCCAAATGTTTTTTTTTTATGGAAATGGAATGTTATAGAATGGTCCAGACACTTTTTTTGCGATTTTCACTTGTTTGAGGAACTTACCCCCAACCAGCAATTAAATTCCTCATCCTCATTTTGCAGTATGGGAGCTCAACAAAACAAAAACAACACCCAAATACATCCTTTTAGAAATGCAAATACTCTTAGTATAGTGATGCAGTTCTTTAGATGTTGTATTCATGAAATTGTGTCATTCCTAACTTTATCCGCAACGTTATATTCAATTTTGTGCGACTCAGGCAATACCGCTCTTACAAGGAACTGCCAAAATAAAGGAAACACTTGAGTAAACGAGGGATACAACGTATATTGAAAGCAGGTGCTTCCACACAGGAAGTTCCAGACACTTGTAGAATCTATGCCAAGGCACATTGAAGATGTTCTGGTGGCTCGTGGCGGCCCAACGCCCTGTTAAGACACTTTATGTTGGTGTTTCCTTTATTTTGGCAGTTACCTGTAGCAGCAGGCTACACTGAGAACGGGAAATGGCTCGAATCATTAGGCATGACATAATTTCATGAGTACAACATGTAAAGACCTGCATCACTGTACTGAGAGCATTTGCATTTCTGAAAGGACGTATTTGGGTGTTTTTGGAGCATGTGTTCATGTTGTCAGAGCACCCGTACTGCATAACGAGGATCAGGCAATTCAATTGCTGGTTGCGTTAAGTTTCTCAAAATTAAGTGAAATTGCTGGAAGAAGAAAAAATAACAAAAAAGTGTTGGGACCTTTGGGATCAAGTGTTGGGATCAAGATCCTTTAATATAGAAGCTTTTTGTCAGAGAGGCTGTTTAACCTGTTACCTCTACACTGGCAGCCTTCTACATCCATGGGATCCATCCGAGTGTATATGGATAAAAAGTCTTCATTGTAAAAGTTGGTTCCCGTGAGTCAAAACTATTCACTAGACAACCATCTATATGAACCAGAGGCCAAGGATCCACGGCATAAATAACAAGATTAGTTCTTCACCTGCTGGGGATTTACAGTGGTCTACAGTCATGGGGAACAATCTTTATTTCGGCTCAGTCGGTTAGGGCCGGTAAATCCACAATAGAAGGGGGTTAATGTGGTGTAGCCTGAGGTCATGGCTTGGCTGGCACAAGGCACGGGTTGAGTTAGGGGGGGCGGGGAGTCGGGGTGTTACGTATGAGGGAAGAGTGCATCATGCCCTGGGGAGGGTTCCAGTGGTGAGCCCCCTCTCTCTGGCTGTCTGGATGGGGAACCATGCAGGAGTGTGGAAGGATCATGCTTCTGGAGCTGGTTGGTTGGTTGGAATGAGACTTATGACCTTTCTGAGCTAGCCTTTGAATACCAGTATTTTACTTTGTCATTTGGACAGTATCGTAGCATTCATGTTTAAAAACAGAAATTTTCAATTAATTAGGAAAAGAAAATAAAAAGCTACAGAAATGAGTCTCTTTACTCAGTAAGAGGGCCATGAGTAATAGCACCAAGCACTTTGGCTAACATTAATACAACCATGTTAAATTCATGTAAAGAGCAACATATAACAGCACACTTTTATAGAAATACATTTTGTAGAGGGATCCATCATTAGGGCCATTTAACATCATTAAATGACTGTTTTATTAGTATTTTATGGGCCAATCAAAGTTATAGCAGCTATTTTGTGCTTTAAACATTGGCGTGCGTACCTCATCACAAAGTGTGCTTTCGTGCATATGTACATACACTGCATTGCCAAAAATATGTGGACACCCACTCATCGAACATCTCATTCCAAAATCACGGGCAATAATATGGAGTTCGTCCCCCCTTTGCTGCTATAACAGCCTTCACTATTCTGGGAAGGCTTTCCTCTAGATGTTGGAACATTGCTGCGGGGACTTGCTTCCATTCAGCCAAAATAACATTAGTGAGGTCGGGCACTGATGTTGGGCGATTAAGCCTGGCTCACAGTCAGCGTTTCAATTCATCCCAAAGGTGTTCAATGGGGTTGAGGTCGGGGCTCTGTGTAGGCCAGTCAAGTTCTTCCACACCAATCTTGACAAACCGTTTCTGTATGGACTTCGCTTTGTGAACGGGGGCAGTGTCATGGTGAAACAGGAAAGGGCCTTCCCCAAACGGTTGCCACAAAGTTGGAAGCACAGAATCGTCTAGAACATCATTGCATGTTGTAGCATTAAGACTTCCCTTCACTGGAACTAAGGGGCCCGAACCATGAAAAAGACCATTATTCCTCCTTCATCAAACTACAGTTGGCATTATGCATTCAGGCAGATAGCATCCTCCTGGCATCCTCCAAACCCAGATCTGTCTGACGGACTGCCAGATGGTGAAGCGTGATTAATCACTTCAGAGAACGCGTTTCCAGAGTCCAATGGCGGCGAGCTTTACACCACTCCAGCATTGCACATGGTGATCTTAGGCTTGTGTGTGGCTGCTCGGCCATGGAAACCCATTTCATGAAGCTCCCGGACGAACAGTTATGTCGCTGTTGCTTCCAGAGGCAGTTTGGAACTCGGGAGTGAGTGTTGCAACGAAGGACAGACGATTTTTTAAAGCGTTTTTGTGCTTCAGCGGCCCCGTTCTGTGAACTCGTGTGGCCTACCACGTCGCGACTTATGCTCCTAGACGTTTCCACTTCACAATAACAGCAATTACAGTTGACCAGGGCAGCTCTGTCCACATACTCTATATATAAAAAAAAAAGTATGTTTATTGACAGCGTCAAGCAACAGAAAATCAAATTAAAATACTGTTTGACTTAAATGGTTGCAAGTTACATTTCTTTGCCCAAAACCATGTGTTTTGTTTCCATTTATGGCATTTATGTTTTACTGTTCAACACCGACTGATGAATCTGGCGCTTCAATGCAAGCAACAAAGGAGTTGAATCTGGCACACTGGACCAAGTTCAACTTTATAGTATTTTCCACTAAAATAAAAAAAGGTATGTAGCCACGTGCCATCGGCTGCAGTGACAATGTGCAGCAGACATAGAAAACTTTCCTGTCACACAAAACAAACTTACTGCTGCAAAATTGGGACTGATAGATTTGTCATTGAGAGCGAGAGAAATCAAGCGACAAAAAGTGAGCAAGAGATGGCGCAAGGGAGAGACGTGGAAGTACAGAGAGAGAAAGATGAGAAAAGACTCCGTGGCAGAATGAGACATGAAAAAAAAAAAAATTGCATCGTGGTCTTTAAATTTTCTTAGCTAGTTTGTTTTACATTCAAGTTGAACTGGAGCCACAGCAGACAGACCTAAGGGGGGAGAACATACATTATTCTAAGGTTCAGACCGACTGTGCTAATAAAACAAAGTAAATCTCAGCTGACTAGCAGATATAAATCCTACATTTTCATATTCTTGAAAACACTGGAATCAACAGCTAATGACTGTTTTGTTTATTTTGTTCTTTTTATTTCACCCAAAATATATGACGCTGTCTGTAAAGATTAATTCTATATTTATTTTCTCTCTGATGAAATGTAATGAATCTATTAACAATCTGAATGTCACAGGAATTCAAGCATGCAATAAAAACCAGAAAAACAAACATTCTTTTAAAGGCCTTAACCCATAGTCATGAGGTCATAGGTGTTGGGTCTGACAGTAGTGATTTAAAGTGGGTATTTTCCATAAAGCCTACTTTTAGCCTACTCTGAGGCAAATCTATGTCCATTGATTTCCCATACTATCCAAGCACCAGTCCATTCAAGTCTTCAAATCAATGAGCAGGACAATCCTGTAAGACAGATTGTGTGTCAATCCCTGAGATCTGACCATCTAGAAGTCTTTCACACAAAAAGTCACAACAATAAAAAAAGTCTAATCCTCCCCCTTTCTTTTCAGAGCTTCCTCTTCTTCGCTTTCTTCTTCCGTCTCTTCTTGGCCAGGTAGTTAGTGAAGAGGTTAGTCTCCCTGTCGTCTTCATCCTCTTCCTCCTTGTACCAGGGTCCCCAAACCCCTCCGTTAAAGTTAGGGTTGGAGCGGGAGTCTTTAGCCGGGTAGCGCACCGGGATGGCCGTCCTATTGTACTGTGCTAGCCTCAATAGCATCTTCTTCACTATGTGTGGGTAGTGTAGTGACAGGTCCACTCGTTCATAGGGGTCTGCTGTGATGTTGAACAGCCAGATGGACTTTCCTCGGTCCCAACGGATGCGTTCGTTATGCCAGCGGTTGGTCAGAAGTTGACTGGAGAACGTCTGCGGAGGGACCCAGTCGCTGTAGCCCGGCACCCCAGTAAGGAGCTTCCAGTGACCGACCCGGAGGGCGGCACGGATGGCCGTGTTCCAGAGGCCGTAGCCGGCCTTCCAGGATCCATTCTTGGCCTTAGTGTAGATAGGGTCAATGTTGTGTAGGATGTCCTGTCGGGGGGACGGACGGCCCTCGCTGATGGCCTCCCACACGTCGTACCCGTCCAGGTTGAGGTCTTCGTCCAGAGTCCCCTCCCCCAAGGACACCAGGGTGGGGAACCAGTCCGTGATGTGAATCAACGCCCGACTTTGGGTCCCCTTGTTCACAAGCAGGGGACTATGGACGAAGCCTACGGCCCGGATGCCCCCCTCCCAGTAAGTTGCCTTGCTCCCCCTCAGTGGCCAGTTGTTGCCCCCGGCCATGGGCTGGCCCCCGTTGTCTGACGAATACACTATCACTGTATTGTCATAGAAACCATAGAGCTTTAGCGCCAGCGTGAGGTTGTGGATGGCCTCGTCCAGGCAGGACACCATGGCGGCGTACTTGCGACGATGTAAGTTAGGGATGGACTTGTAGCGCTCCAGGTAGAGAGCGGGCACCTGTAGCGGGGAGTGGACCGCCTGAAAGGCCAAATAGAGGAATAAGGGTTTTTGAGGGTTGTGGTGAGCCAGGATGTCCACAGCTTTTTGGGTGAACATCAGGGTTGAGTATTGGCCCCTATCTTGTTCCCAGGCCGCCTCCTCCCCTTCATAGAGATCATAGCCACACATGCCAGGGCCGTCACATTTATAATGGCTATAGTAATCACCGCTACCCAGCAGGGACCCAAAGAAGGTGTCGAAGCCACGCTGGGTGGGCATGCAGCCGCGTTTGTAGAAGCCCAGGTGCCACTTGCCCACCATGTGGGTGGAGTAGCCCGCCTGCCGGAGTTTTTGTGGTAGTGTGACGTTCTCCAGGGGCAGACAGTTGGCCTGGGTGGGCCTGATGACCGAGTGCTGGAGGCCCGTGTGGATCTGATACCTGCATGGGACACAGAAGAAATGGTGTTAGTCAAATCAACCAATCAAATCTTATCTATGACTTTTTTTTTCCCACAAAGAGAAAGCCAAGGCGACAGTGGCTAGGAAACACTTCTAGTTTATCTAAACATTGAGAAGAACCAGTGTTTAAAAAAAATACCATCCTCATCTGGCTGGCCAGAGTATCCAAAACAAGTCACATCATAAAGCATTTGCTTACATTTACAGCTGAATATAATATAGTTGCAGTATTATGTAATGACAGGTTCATACATACGCCGCCATGACTCTGCTGTGGTGTTTGGACATTTCCTACCTCCACTTTTTTCTCCGCTTGAATTGTAAAGGAGTTTCATGGCATATGATGTGCACACAAATTGCTCCGCATAGGGAAAATAGGCTATATTGGATGAAAATATTTGGACAATTTCAACACGCTACTGTATACATTTCCAATAAACTAAACCAAACTCTCCCAAGGTTCTGGTAAATCCATTTAAAAGTTCATGCAGATCAAGTATCTAAAACAACAATGAATCCTTTCACAGGCCATTTAAATGCAATGAGACAGCACAGAAAACAGCTTTGCGTAACAGATTACACACATTATGCAATCTAATTGTAATTACAATGGACTTAGTCCAAAGCAAACAGGTTTAAAATGACAGTTGACTGCTTGGGCTAACACGGGCCGGCAACCAGAGAACATAGTGATGCTTGACAGGAGATGTCCAAGAGCAATATGCCAGAGGATGTCGTGGTAATAGTGGTGGGTATCTGGGGGCGAAGAGTGTCAACACGGAAAACCCATCATTCAAGAGTCAAGGCAAGCCAGGAAACGAGAGTTGTGACCTGAAACTAACGATGTTCCTAACTTTCTATATTGCGATGGCCATTTTGGCAACGATCGAGACGGAAAAGAAAGACGAATTGTGTCGACTTTGCCTTGGTGTCTCCACGAGGCCGGTGTTATGAGAGTGACAAGAGTCTTTGTGTAGAACAGACCGGAGTTCCCGAAAAAGGACCACCTGCCTATTGTCATGAGCAAGGAAATAGTCAACAATCAAAAAGTCCAGAGGTAATCGTTCCCCTAGTGGTAACGATCAAACCCCAGACAAACCAAAGTTACTGTGTGTGCCGTATATCTGTTGACACAGCTACTGCCTATGTACACACGTCTTACTCTGAAAGCATCTCTTTGTGCTTCGCGAGTACCTAAACCAGTCGGTGATTGTATTTGGCAGTGGGAATAAGGGTCTGTTTCGTCATATCAGACCATGTAAATACTGCAAACGTTGGTTTTAAAATTGAGCACTTAAGTCTCGGGAATGTAATCAAGGAAGGCAATATTCTGTTAGTAACGTGAAGTCAAAAGCTGCACCTACCTTCATGTACAATGACATAGTGACTGATTCCTGGCGAGGTTACCCATGCTCGACCCCGGGAGCAACAAAGCTAGTCTTATTTTAAAAGCGGGTCCTCCGATGTCGAGGTGACGGCCCGTCTTGGCTCAGAAAGTGAAGCAGCCTGGGACGTTGGAGCCGGTCTCGGTAGTAATTACGTCCGACCCTCCTGTGCTGCTTTTGGACGGAGAAAGCCAGGCTACCTCAAATCCATCATCGTCCTTTACTTCGCTCTCATCCCTCTTTCTCTCCTGCTGCCAATGGCAAAACAGGCAACCACTCACTAAGGCGAGGTAGAGAAAATAAGAAGTTGGTGTGCACTTTGAAAAAAAAAAAAAAAAGGAGGCTTTGGCCAGAAGGAAGCCAGGAGGTGGACAATCGAACCTAAGGCTTCCTTAGCAGGGTCTATACTTTTCACAGCGGTAGTGCAAGCACTGCAGCTCTCTGTGCAGAGTCACTCCTGGGGATCCAAATCTATGCTTTTCATGTGGAATTATACCTCCCCTCACACAAAAACAACCCATGCTTACACAGAGTATGTACATGTACGCACGCGATCCCCTCCACACAGCACAGCTTGGCTGGTCATCGTCCTACGCTTGAAGTAATTGGTCGGTGCTGCTGGTTCAGTTTGGGCTAGGTTTGCGATGTGTAGGATCTGCAGGTTAAAGCGGCAGGAGTTGATTTTTAAACCTTTCCACGGCCCCCCCCCAAAAAAAACACTCGCTTATGAAGTGCAAATACTGTGGAGTACACACTACAGTAACACCTTGCCCTTGACTTAACTTTAATAATTTAAAAAACATGGACTGGCCTAAGTGTTTTAGGGAAACTGGCTAATAATTCCCTTGAGAAACTGAAAGTTAGAAATGCTGTTGAGTTGATGAAACACAGGGATGTTCTAAGAGGTTTTAGACTTAATTGGTTATTCCCTGAGGTACATGTAATTCACTTAATACTGTCACACATTATTAAACAGTCAGACACAAGCTGAACAGTTTGCAAAATGGCATAATGATTGGTGTGTGTGTGTGTGTGCACAAGCTGTGTTTGTATGTGTAAAGCCGCTATGTGCGCATGTTTGTAAGCTTATTTGTGCATGTGTGTGCGCGTATGTCTGTGTGCTTGTTTGTATGCTAAAATGACAGAACATGGTTTTGCTAATGGACCTCGGGAGAGGGTAATGGCATAGTCTCTCTGGCAGTCCAGAACTCCCTACCATACAGTATTCTATGCCTCAGGAGTCATTCAGGTGGGAGGACCATCTTACTGAACAGCTCTTTCTCCTCCTCCTACAATTCACTGCGTGGCAGATGTGTCTCAATGAACGCTGCGCAGTCGCTATGGTAGTAAAATAGCGTCGTTCACAACACACCTCCCACTGGGCACACACACACACACACACACACACACACACACACAGGTGAATCAGCGCCGTTTCCACGTCATTTCAATTCAATTACGTTGAACCTACATGGACCAGACGTTGAATTGACATCTGTAGCCAGTGTGCTGGTGGTAGTGTTGTTGTTTGGTCCCATCGCCAGCAGACTGTAGTGGAGTTACATGCAACACGCAGGGATAGAGTCATAAGTAGAGTATATACACCCAACATCTGGCATCCACAACCTAAAGATCCTCTAGTGTCTTTTGAAAGGAGAATGACTGTAGCATATGGGTTAACCTTTTACTGCAGTGGGCTAAAAATCAGGGTCACACAAGAGTTGTTCTTGGTAGTCTTAAAAACACATTTACTTCGAAACGGGAGTGTACACCTCACACACACACACACACACACACACACACACGGTTATGGGCTTACAAAAAGAGGAAGACGCCTGTACCATGTCAGATATAGGGCGTCCCAATATTACACATCACAAAACCGTTAAGTATAAAAGTATGTACAAGTATAAAAGCATTTAACAAACACTCCACTAGGTCATTTTGACTGCAAGAAAGACCTACGTAGGTCTGAGTGGCTCCTAGGATTCTTTTTTAAGTATTTTATTTTACCTTTATTTAACTAGACAAGTCAGTTAAGAACAAATTCTTAACTGACAGTGGGAACACTGCCTTGTTCAGGAGCAGAACAACAGATTTTTACCTTATCAGCTCGGGCATTCGCTCTTGCAACCTTTCGGTTACTAGTCCTACATTTACATTTACATTTAAGTCATTTAGCAGACGCTCTTATCCAGAGCGACTTACAAATTGGTGCATTCACCTTATGACATCCAGTAGAACAGTCACTTTACAATAGTGCATCTAAATCTTACGCTCGAACAACTAGGCTACCTGCCACCCCACTAGGCTACCTGCCACCCCACTAGGCTACCTGCCACCCCACTAGGCTACCTGCCACCCCACTAGGCTACCTGCCGCAAACAAGTGAAGTGGGGCAGTTTACAATGCTATATAAACTTTAAGATGTAAGATCTAACATGCGAGTGAATCAGAATTAATCTGAGGATAGAAATTATAAATCTAAAACGCTAACCATTCAGTGGGGCACTACTACGGGATCTGGGATGACAACCAGATTGCGTGTTGCTTTCACGTGGGTCTGGGATGATCACGTCTCACCTGTTAGTGGTCTGAGTAGGGGCCTCTCAAAAATCGCCACAACAAAACACACTGGGGGGTAGAGATCATTAACTGGATCCAATTAACTAATATAGTGATGGAAAAAAATAAGCCAAGGGAAAAGCAACATCTGTCTTTGGGTAGAGACCAGAGAGACGATCAAGCAAGCTATTTTGGTGGTCCATGGTGGAACTTGGCGCCGAGCGCGTAGGCTTTGACGAGAGCTGAATCTGAACCCCAATTGCCATTATATAGTCAGTGACATACGTCGAAGTGAACTCAAGACTTCACAACTGCAGATAATAAATGTGCAGAGAAAACTTTAGTTGCCATCTATATGCCATCTATATGCCATCTCTCTGTTTAGCGCTTTTCACAAGCAATTATACGTCCATGTTTACTCTTCATTTGCCCATAAATGTCTATTTTTTTAAAAAAGTGCTGTTTCTGGAGGGTTTTCTGCTCCATTATCTTCATTCTCAGCCAGACGTGGACCAGCTTGTATACATTCCACTGGCGTATAAGATGAGATTTTCCATTCCTTCAAACTTCATTTGTTTTTATTTGTCCAGCTTCGTATTAAAAAGCCCAGGATTGAAATCTGGGATTGAGAGGAAGGGACAATGTCTCCCTGAGGGCATATTTTTCTTCAGATTTTTAAAGCCACAAAATCACAATGCAACAACACAGTTCGGAAAAAAAGGACAGATGCACGTCAGAGCTGTGTGTGTGTGTAATATAAGAGTCTCTTATGTGTTCATCCGAAAAGGTAGAGTGTGCCGTGTGAAAGAGAGCAAGTGTGTGTGTGTGTGTGTGTGAGCGCATGTGTGTTTCTGCGAGTGCGTATGCGTGTGACTGCACGAATTCATCTACGTATGAGAGAGAGTGTGTGAATTCACCATATAATCCTAACCCTCCAGAGAGTCTTATGGGATGCTGGTGCTCACATACCAAAAGGTTACAGGCGTGTAATGAGAATGTCACGCTACGCAGTCTCTCATCCCTAAACAGATCAGTCATCTAAAACAAAAGCTCTTGACGTGGACTGGAATTCAAAAGTATCCTGGTCTATATCTATGGCATTTCAAGGGAATGGGTCATTGACCTTGAATTTGTGTGGGTCTTGAGTGGTTGAAGGACATTTCTGCTTTCTAGTCTTTTATGGGCCCGTACATTTAAAAAAATAATAATAATAATAATAATAATGACTGGAGTAGTGAGCGTATTCAATGTGCCTCCCACCCTGTCGCATACAGCCCGTTTACAGACCCTCATTAACATCTTATGGCACGAGCTCATGGTTCTTCCCTACTTTAAGTCCATAATCAACCAAATTACAGTACAGCCACAATCTCAAAACACCCATTGTAAATCACACTCGCTATCACCCTGGTTTATTTATACACAACCGCTGGGCCGCTGGAGCAACAAATCACAACAAGCCATTAAAACACAACTCAACAAGTGCAGCTTGCAATCACAGAATCCCACAAGGCACAACGGGGATACCACTACTAGGCTACACAACCACTGGGTTCTAGGCCTATACCAGGTTTCAAACAATCACTATCCCTGGGCCTGGGCCCGGGCCCGGCTCCATGTGCCAACCCCACGGAACTGTTCCACGTCCTCCCCACATATGGTTCGAATAAGCAGCCTCTCCTCGGCTCTCGAAAGCTAATGAAATTTAGCCTTGGAGCGGTGTGGGTTCCCTCGCTTATTCCCTTCCTCCCTTTCGACTTGATCCGACTGGACCGCCCCTTCAATCGCACTTCTGCTGCGCCCTCTTTGGCACTCGTCCTCTTTAACCCATCCAGGACTCAAAACACTATAGATTCCCAAGCTCTTATCCAGACCCTCCCTTAAACCTTCATTCCCTTATTCACACGTTGACCTTGCTTCACATATCCACAGGTTCACTTCGTCAAGCGACCCAGTATGCATTCGCTCTGCAACCCAGTGTGCTGGGATGGAGTGAGTGTATAGGGTGAAGGAAAGGGTAGAAGGTGCAACAAGAGTGAGGGTACAGGGTGAAGGAGAGCGAGATGTACAAAGAGAGAGCGACAGCTCAGTGAAGCGACATGGGGATGGGTGAGTGAGAGGGGAAGCTGGGCGACTGTGGACAGTCTCTGCATGGGGTCTGGAGAAGTGGAAGGTGAAACTTGACTGGGGTGAGAGGGCAAAAAGGGGAGAAAAAAGAGAAAAAAAAAAAAAAAAAAGAGTAGCTCTGTGCAATTAAACCACGGCTCTGCCCGCGGTTTGTTAGAGTTACAACTTACAGCGCCTTGACACCAAGACAGCACAGTGTTTGGTTTCATGAAGCTGCCTTTATCCACATTGGTGATGTCCTCCACGCAACCCAGAAGCCACTGTGGGGCACATTCCTGATCATTTGTTTGTTGATGGATGGAGGTTCATCGGCGATGTGGGCCTTTGATAGCTAAACAGAATGTAGCTTTACGCCGATTCCACCGGAGTCATCCCCCGTGGGAAGTAGAAAGAGAGGAACTGATAGAGGTGTGTGAGAGAGAAAAGAAAGCGTTTCGGGAGATGGGGGGGGGGGGGTTAATTCTGGCTATTTTCTCAATAGTTTTTATTCAGACTAGTCACATAAATCTTTATAAAAAGGAGTGCGTCTGAGAATGTAATAGTGAATGTAGACTACAGCAACGAGACATAATTCAAGTCCATTTTAACACTACCTGACAAACAGCTGCGAGGTTGTGAAGTTTCCAAAGTTCTGGCAAAAATTCAATCAGTTGTCTTTTATGAATGCCTAATTCCACATCTGTGTACTAAACACCTTTGACAGAGGCCACACATCAGCTCTGTCCGGACACGTTTTGTCGTCATGTCTCTCAAGCTGTGAAATACGCACATCTTTGATACTATCGGGTGTGTTTACAAAACTTTCAGAAAAATATCCTTAGTCCTATCTGCTAGACAAGGCGGTTAAGTTATTTCAGAGAACCTGGTCTTGAGCACCAGCCAGTCTCATACGCATTTCCACAGACATAGTCCACATTCTTAGACTTTAATAAGGAATGCCATAACCGCTGCCAGGTCAATGCAACCTATGCCCTTTCCTTGGTACAACTCCTCACTTTCCCAGGAGTGAATTACTGAGTAGTAGAGTGAGAGTTCATGGGGTTTGAAGAGCCCTATAAGTCAAGGGCTGTTGTTGAACTTGGGAGGCAAATGCTCAACTGAAGCCTCAATTTTGTTTTTTCTGCCGCTGCCCTGAGGAAAACCAGAGGTCGAGGTGCTTCGATTCAGAGCTGCCGTAGCAATTTCTTATGCAGCACCTGTCACTGGGGGGGCTTTACCTTTGTACGAACAGCAGCAGCACAAATGGGGTTCACTTGTCTGTCTCCATCTCTTCTCCATTACTGACCCCATAACTTTCTCCTCTCTCAGTCTAAATAACATCATGATTTTTTCTGCATAGAAAAGTATTGGGCAGGTCGCTTAAGGGTATTTTTAGGCCGCCTATGTCCAAACAGTAAAAAAAAAATATATATATATATATATACACACACACACACACACACACACACACACACACACATTTTGGGATGGAATATTTTCTGAGTGTAAACTTATATAAAAGTATGTATAAGAGAACTAACAATCAACTAAATAAACAGCCTGGTCTCAAGACTAGATGTAAATATCTGAAACACTCAAATTAGTATGATATGTAACCATAGCAAGCGTAACATAAGACAGATGGTTACTTAAGGCAAAAACATGGTGGTTGATCAGGGTGGGCGTATAATGTGAATGTGGAGAGGTGGGACAAAAGTCGTGAGTCTGAATCACAACACGGACAACTTAGCATTTTAGCTACTACTATACTTAACACATTTTTTTGCTACTTTGCAACTACTTAGCATGTTTTACTAACCCTTCCCCTAAACACTTTTAGCTAACCCTTTAACCTAACCTTAGCCTAGCTAATGTTAGCCAGCTAGCTAGAATTCACAACATATCATACATTTAGCAAATTCACAAGATATAATACAAATTGTAATACAGAATATACAAAATGCTCTGAGACCAGGTTGAAATGAAAGCTCGACAGTCAGGGAGAATCAAATTAAAATTATGCATTCAGGGGTATTTCTGTCATGGTATGGGGCCCCTGTTGATTTTATAATGTTTGAGTCACTCAGATAGCGCAAGACACGGCAAAATGTGTAGTACTGCAGGAAATTTGCTTTCAAACTGCAGTTTCTCTCTCAGCCTCATGGCCCACAGGAGGGCCTTTACAATTTTAAATGGATTTTAATGAGGTGAAGACAGAAATACATTTTTAAAGAAAGCTGCGATTTCAGTGGCTGGGTCAGTCTTGCATGCTGCCACCACCTGATCTCTGCAAATGAAGGACCTGAGGCCAGAAGACAGTGGGCGCTTGTGTGTGAAGGATCAAGTCTGGGCCTCTCTCTGGTATCCACGTGTTGCATTAAAAGCAAAAGGGCGAGTGGTTGAGTGGGACAGACAACATTTGACCTGGCCATCTCTAATCCTGCACAACAAGCCGAGTGGATTGAGTCGATTCTGGAAAACTCACGACTCAAAAGACCATTGTCACCATCACAACGATCGCTTCTCTTTTTAGGACCAGTGACCGGAATGATAGTGTGTGGGCATGGTAGTAGGAGGGGGCCCAGCGGGGTTTAGAGAGATTGTGACGTTTGTGCAGGCCTACTCCTGGACTAAAAAGCACATTGAAATGGAGATTGCTAACACAGTCCAGGACGAGGCTTCATCAGCCTTCATGCAAGATTATTTTCTTCAGACAATCCTTCCACCGAAAAGGCTCAACAACAGCTCTTACTATGCAAACACAGCAGACGAAACACATGGTAATATATTTATTTCTCACCAGAATAACGCACTCACCTCGTCCCTGCAATGCCCAGTCAGTGGCAGTGCCATGGGGGGAGGGAAAAGGAGGAGGAAATGGCTGACATTACCTCAACTTGAACTTCATTACCATACATGTCAACATGCCCCGGGATATCTGGATATTTTGACCTGTCAGTCCCCTGGGTATAACTTAATATTTACGAGGCATGACAACCTGTCCATCTAGAGACCGTTGAGAAGAAAAATAATAATTCAAACTACAGCCCTCTGGTGTATAGCTGTGGTTTACAATTGGGGCGCAACAATAACAACTGGAATTTAAATTGAGCGTGTGTATGGCAAGGGGTCAGACTCCGTTGATTGCCACGCCAACCAACCCAAAACAATTACGCCTCAAAAAAGGGACCCTAAGCGGCGAGCAAAAGTTCAGAGATCACAACAACCACCCTTTCAGCACGATATTCAAGTTACTATATTGCAGGCCACAAAAGGGGAAAAGCATTGACATCTTGACATTTTAACAGCCCTATAGAATGGATCATGGGACAGACATCTGCTGAAATCCCACCGCAAAGGCATGGAAGGGAAATCCAGTCTGGTCCCTCCAATATACAGCACATAGCAGTACCCTAGCTCTCCTCACATTTCTATCCATTAGTAAAAACACAAACACAAAGGGCCCTTAATCTCCTCTTTGGAGGACACCTTTCTGTTTCAAAATATAGATTTAAAAAAAAATTTAAACACCACCACTCCTGCAATCATCCTTTCAGGAGTAGCCTGGTAACACAACAGTATATACACCCCGACATTTCCATATGTACAACGGGGGTGGGTGGAGTGGGCAACATGGGAGACACTTTTTTTTTTTTCATAATTTGCCAGAATAGGTGCCCAGGCAGACACTATAGGCGCAACTGAACGATCACATTTACATGAGTACTCGGACTCTTTACTCAGTACTTTGTTGAAGCACCTTTGGCAGCGTTTAGACTCGAGTCGTCTTGGGTATGACGCTACAAGCTTGGCACGCCTGTATTTGGGGAGTTTTTCCAATTCTTCTCTGCAGATCCTCTCAAGCTCTGTCAGGTTGAATGGGGAGCGTCACTGCACAGCTATTTTCACGTCTCTCCAGAGATGTATGATTGGGTTCATGTCCAGGCTCTGGCTGGGCCACTCAAGGACATTCAAAGACCTGTCCCGAAGTCACTCTTGGCTGTGTGCTTAGGGTCGTTTTCCTGTTAGAAGGTGAACATTCACCCCAGTCTGAGGTCCTGAGTGCTCTGGTTTTCATCAAGGATCTCTGTGTACTTTGCTCCGTTCATCTTTCACTCAATCCTGACTGATCTCCCAGCCACTAAAAACATTCCACAGCATGATGCTGCCACCACCATGCTTCACCATAGGGATGGTGCCAGGTTTCCTCCAGACGTGACGCTTGGCATTCAGGCCAAAGAGTCTAATTTTGGTTTCATCAGACCAGAGAATCTTGTTTCTCATGGTCAGAGTCTTTAGGTGACTTTTGGTAAACTCCAAGCAGGCTGTCGTGTGCATTTCACTGAGGAGTGGTCTAGCCACTCTACCATAAAGGCCTGATTGGTGGAGTGCTGCAGAGATGGTTGTCCCATCTCCACACAGGAACTCTGTCAGAGTGACCATTGGATTCTTGGTCACCTCCCTGACCAAGACCCTTCTTCCCCGATTTCTCAGTTTGTCCAGGCAGCCAGCTCTAGGAAGTCTTGGTGGTTCCAAACTGCTTCCATTTAAGAATGATGGAGAGCACTGTGTTCTTGGGGACCTTCAATGCTGCAGAAATGTTTTGGTACACTTCCCCAGATCTGTGCCTTCACAATATCCTGTCTCGGAGCTCCAAGGACAATTGATTTGACCTCATGGCTTGGTTTTTACTCTGACATGCACTGCCAACTGTGGGACCTTTATATAGACAGGTGTGTGCCTTTCCAAGTCATGTCCAATCAATTGAATTTACCACAGGTGGACTCCAATCAAGTTGTAGAAACATCTCAAGGATGATCAATGGAAACAGGATGCACCTGAGCTCAATATCGAATCTCACAGCAAAGGGTCTGAATACTTGTGTAAATAAGGTATTTATTTTTAAATGATTTGCAAAAATGTCTAAAAAACCTGTTTTGGCTTTGTCATTATGGGGTATTGTGTGTCAATTGATGAGAAAACCCATTTAGGAATAAGTAACGTAACACAATGTGGAAAAAGTCACGGGGTCTCAGTACTTTCCAAATGCACTGCATCTGTAGCGTTTTCCTCTGTGGACCCAGACGGTTGCTATAGCGGCTCCACTTGCAGACAGTTAAGTTGTTACTGTGCATCTTTGTTCACCAGCACTCAATTGGGCATTTTGAAATGTGGATCTTGAAGCAATCAAATGTATTTCATAAAGCCCTTCTTACATCAGCAGTTGTCACAAAGGTGCTTATAAAAGAAACCGGGCCTTCAACAAGAAAAAGGGCAAGCGGTGCAGATTTAGAAGAACTAGTGGCTAGGAAAAACTCCTTAGAAGTGCAGGGACCTAGGAAGAAACCTAGAGAGGAACCAGGTGTGTGAGAGTTAGAGAGTGAGAGATGAAACAGCCGATTCAAAGCAGTCATTGTTGCACTTTATATTGTGTGCGGTTGCATGCATTTGGGTGTCTTGAGAACACACCGTAACTGAAGTCTGTCTGCATAGCCTTTCAAGTCACATCGCGCTTGCATGCAGACGTGGGATACTTCAAAGGGCTCTTCTATTATGCTCCAGTGAAACACAGTCATAACGCTCCAATGGACCTTAGTCTCGAGCAATTTAGCCAACAATTAAGCCTCCCATGCACAATTCATTTTGACGTTTGATCACCTCGCATGTATAGGGCAGGCTAATTAGTGGAAATAAGTAAATCAGTCTGAAGAAGAAGACAATAACCATCCCCCCCTGGGATGCAGGTGGAATGGTCACCTCTTGACTTTATAACACTTTAACACACTCAGTGCATTGGCCCAGCCTGGTCTCATAGATTAGACATAACATAGTAAACATACATACAGGACACTGAAATGAGTTAGTTAGATACTTTGCAACTTTCCACTTGGCTCCCCCTACCAACAGCTCTGTACCCCCCACAGCAACTTGCCCAAGCCTCCCCCATTTCTCCTTCACCCAAATCGAGACAGCTGATGTTCTGAAAGAGCTGCAAAATCTGGACCCCTACAAATCAGCCGGGCTAGACAATCTGGACCCTCTCTTTATAAAGGTATCTGCCGCAATTGTTGCAACCCTTATTACTAGCCTGTTCAACCTCTCTTTCGTATCATCTGAGATTCCCAAAGATTGGAAAGCTGCCGAGGTCATCCCCCTCTTCAAAGGGGGAGACACTCTAGACCCAAACTGTTACAGACCTATATCTATCCTACCCTGCCTTTCTAAGGTCTTGGAAAGCCAAACAGATCACCGACAATTTCGAATATCACCGTACCATCTCCGCTATGCAATCTGGTTTCCGAGCTGGTCATGGGTGCACCTCAGCCATGCTCAAGGTCCTAAACAATATCATAACCGCCATCGATAAAAGACAATACTGTGCAGCCTTATTCATAGACCTGGCCAAAGCTTTCGACTGTCAATCACCGCATTCTTATCGGCAGACTCAACAGCCTTGGTTTCTCAAATGACAGAGTTCAGTGTGTCAAATCGGAGGGCCTGTTGTCCGGACCTCTGGCAGTCTATGGGGGTGCCACAGGATTCAATTCTCAGGCAGACTCTTTTCTCTGTATACATCAATGTCGTCGCTCTTGCTGCTGGTGATTCTCTGATCCACCTCTACACAGACGACACCATTCTGTATACTTCTGGCCCTTCTTTGGACACTGTGTTAACAACCCTCCAGACGAGCTTCAATGCCATACAACTCTCCATCCGTGGCCTCCAACTGCTCTTGAATGAAAGTAAAACTAAAATGCATGCTCTTCAACCAATCACTGCCCGCCCGTTTAGCATCACTACTCTGGACGGTTCTTACTTAGAATATGTGGACAACTACAAATACCTAGGTTTCTGGTTCGACTGTAAACTCTCCTTCGAGACTCGCATTAAGCAATCACCAATCCAAAATTAAATCTAGGACCGGCTTCCTATTTCACGCACCAGCAGGTATATTTCACTGGTCACCCCAAAGCCATTTCCTCATTTGGCCGCCTTTCCTTCCAGTTCTCTGCTGCCAATGACTGGAATGAATTGCAAAAATAGCTGAAGTTGGAGACATATCTCCCTCCTTAACTTTAAGCATCAGCTGTCAGAGCAGCTTACAGATCATTGCACCTGTACATAGCCCATCTGTAAATAGCCCACCCAACTACCAAACTTTGCACCCCAGTATCTCTACTTGCACATTCATTGCTAAATTGTAATTATTTCTCCACTATGGCCTATTTATTGCCTTGCCTCCCTAATCTTACTACATTTGCACACACTGTATATATACTTTTCTATTGTGTTATTGACTGTACATTTGTTTATTCCATGTGTAACTCTGTTGTTTGTGTCGCAATGTTTTGCTTTATCTTGGCCAGGTCGCAGTTGTAAATGAGAACTTGTCGTCAACTGGCCTACCTGGTTAAATAAAGGTCAAATAAATCAAATGTAAAAAAACTACTTAGCACTACCTAACCCTTTCCCTAACCGAACATCTATCAACCCAAAAGGTTGTGAGGTTGAATCTCACCACAGGCAACTTTATCATTTTAGCAACTACTTACTACTTTGCAAAGACGGTGCATGTTAACTAACCCTTCCCCTAACGCTTTAACCTAACTCCTAAACTCAACCCTAACCGCTAGCCTTGCTAACGTTAGCTAAAATTATTGTATGTTTTGCAAATTCATAACATATTGGACATTTTTTTAAATTCATAAAATATCATACGAAATGGGTAATGGACATCCACAAATGAATACATACCATACGAAATGTAACATACTGTGTCATACTAAATGAAGAATCTCGGATTTACGTACAGAATAATACGAAATGCTCTAAGACCAGGTTGACTGACCACAACTGAATACCCACGAGACAGGAGGTTCAACTCACCTGCCAGTCATCAATTGACTCCTGGAAGGGCTACAGAGAGGCTGCACATAGTAATTCTCCAGTTTCACTCCCTGCGCTGCCAGCCTGTCCAGAGTTGGGGTTTTGATCTCGGACCCATGGTAGCCCACGTCCCGGAAGCCTTGGTCATCAACCAGGATGAAAATTATGTGAGGTTGAGTAGTCTTGTCACGATTACTCACTCGGTTCTGCGAATTGCCATTCCAATTTCCCCACGACATCTGATAGCCACATGTCAGTGAAGTAAACGCGAATAAACTCGCCAGGACACTGAAGATAAACATCTTCATCCCCGACGTTTACACTGCATCAAAAACCAAACCACTCGAATCATGGTGTTAGTCTTGAGTAAAAATATATATATATAATTATGCGATTGTTGGTTTGCTACATTGCAACAAAGTTATTGGCAGTGGTTGTCATGGTGGACAACGAGCGAATGCGGTGGAGCGTTGCACATGTCCCGGTGTAGCAGCCCTTGGAAATTGTGTTAGCATTGTCCTCAATGGCCTACTCTCATACTCTAGCCCGATGACAACGTTTGTGTTCAGTAGCCGACGAGAATAGCAGTCCAGTCCTTTCAAATGCTGCAACACGCGTGTTTGAAGTCCCCACCATTAAAACGTTCATCCAAAGTTCTGCCACGCAAAACATCTTCCCGTCGGAATGCTCTATTCCTCGTTTGAAACGTGGCTCCTCTTACCAAAATCGTTGAATCAACTTCACTCAAAACTGTGTTGCATCAATCGCGAACCTCACTTGTGTTTCTTCTAGGACGTGAGAGATTTGACAGGTCCTTCTCTCTCAGCAACGAGTCTGTTTTAGAAACACCCGCTGGCAGCTGTAGGGGCTGCTCTTCCGTGTGTGCGCTCCACCATCAAAATCCACACATTTAAATGGATGGGGGAGTACAAAGAGCATTTGGATCAACCTATTGATTGGGTTGTGACAGTGTGGATTATACAACGGGTGGGTATAATCCTGAATGCTGATTGGTTTAAACCGCATTCCACAAATTTCCGTTGACTAAATCTATGACGTTTAAATGCCCATTTGCACTGTTCCGTCTGATCACGCAATCCACTGTTTTATCAGCCCAGCCAGGCAATTTATAAACTTGATCTCCACTATAAAAAGCATTAAAAAAATATTGAATCATTAGCTCATTGTTATGGATGTATCCAAATAGAAACAAATAGAAACAGTTCTTGCAAATGAAGCTACTTTGCTGTTATTCTGGCTTTTTGATTTGACTGTAAATTAGCCGTAGTTGGCTAGCTAGCATACAAGGGATAAGAACATTGCCAGCCAGTATGGCAATGTAACATTTAAAACGAATGACTGTCGTGTCCATAGATTCAGAACAAAAGGACTGAATGACTGTATGATCTGCCCCTGGAGACAGTCACAACGTTTGTAATAACAGTGTTGGGGAGATAAATAATAATCTATTGCAAATGGAGGAAAAACGTACGTGGTCTGTATTTTCATTTTAACATCTTTAAAACACAACAGTTGGAAGCATTCCATAATGCAGACTTCAACCAACACTCTGATGTCTAGATATGCCATTTATTTATGGAAGGCAATAACTCGATTGGATTTATAGTGGATGGGCATCTGTAGAGATTTGGACAGCTTTTTCATTTGAAGATCATTTAAAAAAATGTAAAAAAATGTAATAAGTCAACCACTAATCTAGTCTGAAGGCTAAAACTTCCTGTTAGTCCAACATACAGGAACACATGTGTCCTACTGCTTGATTATCCTATTGTATTTTTTCCCCCTCTGGCGTACCTTATGGCTCATGATGAACTAGGCTACCTCTCCCAATTTAGGAGTAGACTTAACCTCAGCTGAATGAATCCTTTCTCTGACGTTATCTCGTTCATTTTCTGAGGGGGATTAAGCAGTTGGTTAAACCAAGCAGTACTACGGAAGTAATCGTAGTATAAGTGGTGGGGAAAGTACTGTATTGTCATACTTGAGTAAAAGTAAAGATACCTTAATAGAAAAGTAAAAGTGAAAGTCACGCAGTGAAATAGTACTTGAGTAAAAGTAAAAAAGTATTTGGCTTTAAATATACTTAAGTATCAAAAGTAAAGGAATACATCATTTCTAATTCCTTATATTAACCAAACGAGACAACACTATTTTTTTGTTTGTTTAATTTACGGATAGCCAGGGGCTGTCTCCAACACTCAGACATCATTTACAAAGGAAGCATGTGTGTTTAATGAGTCCACCAGATCAGAGGCAGTTACCAGGGATGTTTTCTTGATAAATTGGACCATTTTCCTGTACTGTGTCACGGATTCCCCCGGTACTGCTGCTCATTCTGTTAACCAGTTCCGGAGGTCGGACGTCACTGATTGTGTTTGTATAAATGTGCCCTTTGTTTCCCCATTGGGCTGTCAATTATTGTTCCCATGTCCGTTGGTCGTGTGAGTATCTATGCGTTTGCGCAGCCTGTGCTGTGTGTTTTGTGCATTGTGTATTACGGGTCTCATCCCGTGTCGTTCTATGAGGTTTACCCTCGCTCTTTTGTTTGGGTACATCCTAGTGTCTTGTGGGTAATATGTACAAGTAAAGTGACTATGCATGGATAACAAACAGAGTAGCAGCAGTGTAAAAATGTGGGTGGGGTAGGGACAATGCAAATAGTCCGGGTACCCATTTAAGAGTCTTATGGCTTGGGGGTAGAAGCTGTTAAGAAGCCTTTTGGACCTAGACAGATCCCCCCACACAAAAAAAAGTACTTACACCACTGCTTAGTGTTATGATTCTCACTGAGTCTCATATAAAAAGTTGCGAGTTGAGGTGTCTGGGGAGGAGGGGTGTGGTTGTGTAGAGTGTGCTTTTGTGCCTGTGTGTAAATAAAGGTCACTCAAACAGACGGGGACTTTCTATGATCCAGTGAGCATTAATTAATGGACCCACATAATGACCAAGTGAGAAAGTGTCTGCGACGTGAATTCATTTTCTGCTCTGCAAACAAGGTTGACCGACACCAACTAGGAGAATGACTACAGAATGTCTACCAATCCAAGTTTGAATGTAATGAAGCACAAACTGTGACTGTACCCGCTCTCAGATGTACCTGAATAGGAGACCGTGTACGCTCTCTGTATATCTGACAAAACTGTTTCCTCTGTCACCATAGACTACAGGTCAAATGGGTCTGGGTGAGAAAACCCTAGGCCCGTTGAATAACTCTACCTTGGACAGACACACAGGCAAAAGTCCATTTCATTTTGTTCCAAAAACTAAATGTTGCGTGTTACTGAACTTGACCAGATGCCAAGAATGAAGTCGTCAGAGCCGTCATGTGTACTAAATGTCGATGAGAGGGGGATAAATCCCCTTGTCATTAAGGTTAAACCCCTGGGGTCTTAAAATCGCTGTGAAACTAATTCCTTGGAAAGAGGACTTGCAAAATTCTCCAATCTTCCAAAGCCAAGGGATTTTTCTGTATGCACACACACACACACACACACACACACACACACACACACACACACACACACACACACACACACACACACACACACACACACACACACACACACACACACACACACACACACACACACACACACACACTCCTTGCATCCTGTGCCATTGCATCACCATCGTGGGTGGGTCCGGTCGGTCGATGAGTAATGTGACTCAGCATGAGGTCATAGGCCCTCCTTCATAGTTCTGACCTCTCAAAAGTGGGTGGATGAGTGGATCATTGAAAACAACATCATCCTCTCTTTAAAGTGCAAATGCCCATGCATGTAGACCACCCCAAACTTACACTAGCAGACGCCGGGGACTGCCAACCCAACGTCTCTGTTCCAGGAACCAACCTCTCAGCACATTCCCACTGAGCTGTCTTCGTGCGTAATTGCCTCATTTTTGAGGTGACTCATTTTACAAGGCGTAGGGAGGGGAAGAGGAAAAGTCTTTTGATTTGTGGAAGTTTCTGTAATCGACCAGCCAACTTTGTGATCACTCTCTGTGCCCACTATTATAGACATTTACACGTGACTTCCTGCTTATAGAGGGCTGCAACGCCTATGGCCACATTGCACAGGTACAGTGTGTTAATATTTCCATATACTCAAAATGTTTTGACACTGAAATGACCCGTTTTGTTAGTAGTACAGAGGAGACCAATCTCCATGTTGTCTCCAAGGTGTTGACATTGAAGTCACCGATAGGCCAGCCAATGACTGAGCAGGATCCACATGATCTAAGGCACCCACCCGACAGCACTGTAATTGTGTCAGAGTGGGTTAGGGGGAAATACCAATGTGGCAAGTGGGGGTCCTAATGGGGATACAAGGTGTCGAAAGCATTCCACAAGGATGCTGGCCCATGTTGGCTGGAGATCCTTTGGGTGGTGGACCATTCTTGATACACACCGGAAACTGTTGAGCGTGAAAAACCTAGAAGCATTCTTGACACAAAACGGTGCGCCTTGCACCGACTACCATAAAGGCACTTCAATATTGTGTCTTGCCCATTCATCCTCTGAATGGCACACATACACAATCCATGTCTCAATGCTTAGAAATCCTCCTTTAACCTGTCTTCATCTACAATGATTGATGTGGATTTAACATCAATAAGGAATCATAGCTTTCACCTGGATTCACCAGTCGATGGATGTCATGGAAATATACACTCGGTGTATATCACTGATCTGCCGATTTGAAGGGAATGTGAAACTATCTATGTAGCATGCTCCCATACTGTATGTGCTCTAGATAACTCTTCTATGGTGCCGTAGATAACTATTTTATGGTGCTGAGAACTATTCTATTGTGCTGTAGATAACTATTATATTGTGCTGTAGATAACTATTATATTGTGCTGTAGATAACTATTCTATTGTGCTGTAGATAACTATTATATTGTGCTGTAGATAACTATTCTATTGTGCTGTAGCTGATTCTTCTATTGTGCTGTAGATAACTATTCTATTGTGCTGTAGCTGATTCTTCTATTGTGCTATAGATAACTATTCTATTGTGATGTAGATAACTATTCTATTGTGCTGTAGATAACTATTCTATTGTGCTGTAGATAACTATTCTATTGTGCTGTAGATAATTCTTCTATTGTGCTGTAGATAACTATTCTATTGTGCTGTAGATAACTATTCTATTGTGCTGTAGATAACTATTCTATTGTGCTGTAGCTGATTCTTCTATTGTGCTGTAGATAACTATTCTATTGTGCTGTAGATAACTATTCTATTGTGCTGTAGATAACTATTCTATTGTGCTGTAGCTGATTCTTCTATTGTGCTGTAGATAACGATTATATTGTGCTGTAGATAACTATTCTATTGTGCTGTAGCTGATTATTCTATTGTGCTGTAGATAACTATTCTATTGTGCTGTAGATAACTATTCTATTGTGCTGTAGATAACTATTCTATTGTGCTGTAGCTGATTCTTCTATTGTGCTGTAGATAACTATTATATTGTGCTGTAGATAACTATTCTATTGTGCTGTAGATAACTATTCTATTGTGCTGTAGATAAGTATTCTATTGTGCTGTAGATAACTATTCTATTTTGCTGTAGATAACTATTATATTGTGCTGTAGATAACTAATCTATTGTGCTGTAGCTGATTCTTCTACATTGTTAAGCCATCCCTGATCTCAGGCATGATAATATGAGTGAACAAAAAACGGATATGGAGGTTTTGAGCACAGCCCAGATCTCAGTGACTTAAGCTCAGTCTCTGGGACAGGTTTAAAAGAGTGTCAATGCTAGTCTGTGACATGTGACGCAGCTTTATTCCTCCGAACCCTTTCCACCTCAACAGAGTGCACCTTCATCACACGCGATGGGGGGTCCGATCGAGTGGCCGACCTGACCATCTGGAAATAACTTATCTAACCCTCCGATAAATATAATGAGTCAGTCAGCTGATCTCTTGACTGCGTAGACAGGCGACCCCTGTGACCCCGCGGGTTATCCATTCCAAATGGCTGGCAAATCCAATCGCAGAGCGTTACGGTTATAAGGAGCTACAGGCGCTGCATGGCTCCCAATGAACGCAGGTTTAAACAACAGGAAAAATTGAGTTTCTTTCCTCTCAGTACAAATCAGCCAGCCAGCCAGCTCCTGCTCCTGTGTTTTAAAGGGCCCGACTGGGCGAAAACGAGCCTTTTTGTGAGCTTTGTGTCCGCCAAATGCGCCAATCATCTCCATTTGAAAAGGGGGAGAACTTAAGAAGTGTACTGTTCTAGTCAGGAGCAGACAATCAAGTGGAAACGGTGGTAAACTTGGGATATGGATTGTCCGAGCTCTTACAATGTCATTATTTCCGCATGGCGTTGTCAATATGGCTATGATATTATAATGTGAGAGGGTGTAGACCAACTCTGTAAAGGGTGTTTTAATGAGACGCAATGAGGAAATGATGCTTGTTTTATCACCTCTATCGTTGGGCTGCTGTCCCAGCCAACTCCCTGTTGCTTTGTTAGCATGTCAGACATGCCCCAGCACAGACGAGACAGCGCACCGACGCGGCTGAATGTAAAGGCCCCCTTTGCTCGTGCTCTGGTGAATCCAGGCATGCTTAGTTCCCTTCCCTGATAGAATCACTGTTTTGGCTATGCTCGTGTTGCTACGGTGGTGGACGAGAACAAACGCATGAAAAGTCTCACCTGTCACCGAGAGGTTGACGGAGAGAAAGGGGGGGGGGGACCCGGAGGTGCGACTTGCAATGGAGTCTTTGTCGAGACAGCCAAAATCGAGCATCGTCAGCCTTTTTTTTCCCAATACAAAATTCGATTGCTGAAATAAAGATCAGTGTTCCATGACTTTTAAAAAGCCAACGGTGAGGTAGTTATTTCCCCAATAGACCTACTCACTCTATTACATTCAGCTTTATTAAAACAAGATTTTTTTCGGGGTTTCGGCGCGTAAGCAGCAAGGAAGATGGACACAGAGACGGCAGCAGAAAGCGACGTGGCTTGACACCTTACGAGAGTGCTGATCGCGGCGAAGAAAAGGACGGACTGCAGTGTTTAGAAATATAGCCTGTTTCTCTCCAGACAGTCTGGCTGGCCCCTCAGGTGTTGAGGGAAAGGCATGCCTGCTAAGTGGACACCCATGCCGGTGTTATCTGATCTAAGGTTTACAGGTTCAGTTGTTTCATCTCCCTCGTCTCGTCTTTGTCTTCGCCTCCTCTCCTCTCCCCAACACACAACACAGCTGAGGCGATTGCGTCGCAAATGCTGCTGGAGCAATAAGCACAGCCGGAAAAAACAAGAGTACGGCGTTTCCAGCAGCAAACGACAAGCCAAAGATGTTATTAAGTCATGTAATGTCTGGTTTGTAATCTCACATCAAGAGAAGGTGTGAGGGAGGAAGGCGATAAGAATCTGACCAAGTCAGTGAGGACGAAATGGACGGAAAAAGACAGGGCAAATGAGTGAAAGATGAGGAGGAGAGGAAGGGGAGACGAGCGAGACGATTCAGTAGCTTCAGGGAGAAGCTCACTGTGGTCGGATTGGAGGACCGTTTGGCCAAATTTGACCTTTGACCTCTTAGCATATCCGGACAGACATTGGGCAGAGAACAGGGCTCTTGTGTTGGAAAAACAGGTAGGATTGCTACACACACTAACACACATGGACTCCATTGATTCATTATGTCACACGCTGTCTCGGGAACTCAAAGCTCAAAACTAAAATCACCAACCTGTCGAAATAATACCCAATATCCTAAACCAAGTTGACTGGTTAATAAATAAGTTAGCGCTCGGCTCAGGCCAACGCGGCCATGCGATTAGACGGCTTGTGTTGTTATTTCAGGGTGGTTTCTTTTGGCCACGCGCACAGCCCCAGTTAGTATGGCAAGTGCTTAATGTGTTATCCAGTTGGCTCGAAGGACTGGATCAACAAGACCTGTTTTCTCTCTGCGTACAATGAATTAGGGCGATACCCTTCGCCAGCAGTCCCCACAGGAGAGTCATCACGGTGAGTTCCAAAGCAAGACTCTGAAAAGCTGCACCTTGTCACATGTCTAGCTTTAGACATGATAAAGCCACCTACTTTTTTTTACACATAACTTAAAGGCAGAGGAGAGAGAGAGATACATTGATTTATAGGGGAAACGTTTCAGGGTCACTATTGAAGGCTGGAGTGTACAGTCTACTACTGGCTCTTGGCCAAGTGTTTCCCTTTGGTCTGGGTCTTCTGTTCTCCTCTTCAAAAATGTCTGCATCTCAGGACCTCTCTCTTTCTCTCTCTTTCTTTCCTTTCTCTCTCCTTTTCTCTCTCTTAGTGTAACAAATAAACACAAAGTAGAACAAATAAACAAGCATGGGCCCCCGTGAAAGAGAGGCAGAGAGAAAGAGGTGGTGAGAGAAAGAAGGAGAGAGAACAGCGAGAAAGAGGGGTAAGAGAAAGAGAGTGAGAGAGAGAGAGAGAACTGTTCCTGGCTGAGTAGAGATGTCTGGAGCTCCAGGTCGGTCCTGAGCTCCTGATTCCACTCCAGCAGCAGGAGGGAGAAGAGAGGATGGAAATGATGGAAAAGAAACAAGAAGTGGGAGGAAAGAAAAGCAAATGTGCAGGACAGGGGCTAGAGGAGAAGAGAGGGGTTAGAGGAGAGGGGCTAGAGGAGAGGAGAGGGGTTAGAGGAGAGGGGCTAGAGGAGAGGGGTTAGAGGAGAGGAGAGGGGTTAGAGGAGAAGAGAGGGGTTAGAGGAGAGGGGCTAGAGGAGAGGAGAGGGGTTAGAGGAGAGGGGCTAGAGGAGAGGGGTTAGAGGAGAGAAGAGGAGAGGGGTTAGAGGAGAAGAGAGGGGTTAGAGGAGAGGGGCTAGAGGAGAGGAGAGGTGCTAGAGGAGAAGAGATGGGTTAGAGAGGAGGGGCTAGAGGAGAGGAGAGGGGTTAGAGGAGAGGGGCTAGAGGAGAGGAGAGGGGTTAGAGGAGAGCGGCTAGAGGAGAGGAGAGGGGTTAGAGGAGAGGGGCTAGAGGAGAGGGGTTAGAGGCGAGGAGCTAGAGAAGAGGGGTTGGAGGAGAGGGGCTGGGAAAGAGGGGCTAGAGGAGAGGGGTTAGAGGAGAGGAGCTAGAGAAGAGGAGTTAGAGGAGAGGGGTTAGAGGAGAGGGGCTAGAGTAGAGGAGAGGGGTTAGAGGAGATGAGCTAGAGAAGAGGGGTTAGAGGAGAGGGGCTGGAGGAGAGGGGTAGGGAAAAGGGGCTAGAGGAGAGGGATCGGAGGAGAGAGCCTAGAGGAGAGGGGTTAGAGGAGAGGAGCTAGAGAAGAGGGGTTAGAGGAGAGGGGCTAGAGGAGAGGAGAGGGGTTTGAGGAGATGAACTAGAGAAGAGGGGTTAGAGGAGAGGGGCTGGAGGAGAGGGGCTAGAGGAGAGGAGTTGGAGGACATGGGCTAGAGAGGAGGGGCTGGAGGAGAGGGGTTGGAGAAGAGGGGCTGGGGGAGAGGGGTTAGAGGAGAGGGGCTAGAGGAGAGGGGTTAGAGGAGAGGGGCTAGAGGAGAGGGACTTGAGGAGAGGGGCTCGAGGAGAGGGGCTAGAGAAAATAAGCTAGAGGAGAGGGGTTAGAGGAGAGGGGCTAGAGGAGAGGGGCTAGAGGAGAGGGGTTGGAGGAGAGGGGCTGGAGAAGAGGGGCTAGAGGAGAGGGGCTAGATGAGAGGGGCTAGAGGAGAGGGGCTGGAGGAGAGGGGCTGGAGGAGAGGGCTATAGGAGAGGGCTAGAGGAGAGGGGCTAGAGGGGTTAGAGGAGAGGGGCTAGAGAAGAGGGTTTAGAGGAGAGGGGCTAGAGGAGATGGGTTAGAGGAGAGGGGTGAGAGGAGAGGGGCTTGAGGAGAGGGGCTGGAGTAGAGGGGCTAGAGAAGAGGGGCTAGAGGAGATGGGTTAGAGGAGAGGAGCTAGAGGAGAGGGGCTAGAGGAGATGGGTTAGAGGAGAGGGGCTGGAGGAGAGGGGCTAGAGGAGAGGGGCTAGAGGGGTTAGAGGAGAGGGGTTAGAGGAGAGGGGCTAGAGGAGAGGGGCTAGAGGAGAGGGGTTGGAGGAGAGGGGCTGGAGAAGAGGGGCTAGAGGAGAGGGGCTAGATGAGAGGGGCTAGAGGAGAGGGGCTGGAGGAGAGGGCTGGAGGAGAGGGGCTAGAGGGGTTAGAGGTGAGGGGCTAGAGAAGAGGGTTTAGAGGAGAGGGGTGAGAGGAGAGGGGCAGGAGGAGAGGGGCTGGAGGGGGAGGGGCTAGAGAAGAGGGGCTAGGAGAGATGGGTTAGAGGAGAGGAGCTAGATGAGAGGGGCTAGAGGAGATGGGTTAGAGGAGAGGGGCTGGAGGGGAGAGGGGCTAGAGGAGAGGGGCTAGAGGGGTTAGAGGAGAGGGGCTAGAGAAGAGAGGTTAGAGGAGAGAGGCTAGAGGAGATGGGTTAGAGGAGAGGGGCTAGAGGAGAGGGGTTAGAGAAGAGGGGCTGGAGGAGAGGGACTAGAGGAGAGGGACTCGAGGAGAGGGACTCGAGGAGAGGGACTAGAGGAGATGGGCTAGAGGAGAGGGGCTAGAGGAGAGGGGTAAGACAGCTGAATTGAAATGACAAGATGGTAGAGCAAGTAATAACAGGTAAGGAGAGGAGAAGAGAGAGAAAGAAAGGATTGAGGAGAAAAAGACGGAGGACGTGAAATGAGAGGGGAAAAGTGATGAGTCAGCAGGGGAAATATGTGAGTCGCTGCCTGCATGACGGTCGCCAGGGTAGGCAGCATACACACAGAGAGTGATATATACAACAAAGTATCCTGCAGAACCAGCGGGAGCCCCAGGACCCGACCTTGCCAAAATAAAAGAGCGGTAGTTGTGGTTTGTGTACATGGTGTTACCACGTCGTAAATTTGAACCGTTCCTGTGGCGTGCGGGTCAGTGTGACGTCGCCGCACACCGCAGCTCCACTGTGACACATACAAACAGTACTGTCGAGGTTGTCATCGGTTCTCTTATTTGATTGGAATTAGTGTGGAGACTTGGGTTTGTTCACTCAGTTTGCTGTTTGCCCTCTCGTCCTACAGTTTCTCTCGTTTCCCCTCCCTGTCACTTTTGATTCATCTCCCACCTCCTCTCTCTGTCTCTTATTCTCACTCACTTCTCTCCGTCTCTCTTTTAATGGTGCTCAAGAACTTTTGTATAATTTCAGACGGTAGTTTTAAAAGTGGTGCTCACGAGCAAAAACTGGTCCCCGTTTTTTGTATACTACGTCATCCAATTGTGTACTACCTCATCCAATTGTGTACTACGTCATCCAATTGTGTACTACGTCATCCAATTGTGTACTACGTCATCCAATTGTGTACTACGTCATCCATTTCGTATGATATGTTACGTAATAAATAACAAAATAACAAATGCAATTCGTATGATATGTTATTCATCTAATTTGTACAATATGTTACGAATTTGTTGTGCATAAGATCCCAGGCTGCATCTTTTAAAGACCATAACGGGTACATAGAATATGTGTTTGTGGTAGAACGGTTTCCACCCCTCACTCAACACCACTGACCCAGGCAGCACTTCCTGTCTGTGACCCCTATCAGCTCACAGAGGTGAAAGGTCATACCACTGGACAGATGTCGCTCAGTTAACCTAGCCTGTAAACCAGACTCTCTCTACGTCTCACTTCCTCTCCCTCCCCCTTTTCTATCTCTACCTCTCTCCCCCCCCCCCTCTTTCTACCCTTTCTCTCCCTCACTCTCTACCTCACTCTCTCCCTCTCACTTTTCCTCCATACACAGTTCTAACCACTCTAACCGCTCCCATACAGTGAACCTAGAGTGAACCTTGTGTCTGTCTCTGCAAGTGAGAGAAACAGGGTGCTGGTCCCGGGACTGGAATGGTCCGCCTCTCTCCCAGGTTTCCCATTTGGGATTTATTGGCTTGATGGATGCAGCCTGGGCATCGGTGAGTGTGGTTCCCACGGGTTTACCTGCCATCTGCGGAGGGATCCATTTTCAACTCCCATTGCTCCTCTCATTCCCCGTTCTCACTCGAAGCCTCAGAGGCACACAGTGGACGTGTCACACGAAGATAGGGGGCTGCTGCGCTAGCTCAAACCGTGCAGACTGACGGGAGAACTGGAGAGATAAGGAGAATGAGAGGCTGTGAAAGAGAGCGAGAGAGAGAGAGAAAAGGGGAGAGTGAGAGAGAGTGTAACAGAGACAAATGTCCTCCTTTGTGCTACCTATATCCCCCCAGTAGAATCCCCATACTTTAATGAAGACAGCTTCACCATCCTGGAGGGGGAAATCAATCATTTTAAGGCCCAGGGACATGTACTAGTCTGTGGCGACCTAAATGCCAGAACTGGACAAGAAACTGACACCCTCAGCACACAGGGGGACAAACTCCTGCAGCTCTGTCGCACGCTGGGTATGTACATAGTCAATGGAAGTCTTTGAGGGGCCTCCTATGGTAGGTACATCTATAGCTCATCTCTTGGCAGTAGTACTATAGACTAATTTATCACTGACCTCAACCCAGAGTCTCTCAGAGTGTTCACGTCAGCCCACTGATACCCCTATCAGAATCACAGTTTATTTGAACAGAGCAATACTCAATCATGAGGCATCAAAGCCAAAGGAACTGAATAATATTAATAAATGCTATAGATGGAAGGAATGTAGTGTGGAAACCTACCAAAAAACAATTAGGCAGCAACAAATTCAATCCCTTTTTAGACAACTTCCTGGACAAAACATTCCACTGTAATAGTGAAGGTGTAAACATGGCAGTAGAAAATCTAAACAGTATATTTGACCTCTCAGCTTCCTTAGCAAATCAGAAACAAATCTAACAGAAAGCCGAAGAAAATGAACAACAATGACAAATGGTTTGATGAAGAATTCAAGAAACCTGAGAAAGAAATTGAGAAACCTACCCAACCAAAAACATAGAGACTCAGAAAACCTGAGTTTACACCTTCACTATTGCGAATCACTAAAACAATACAAAAATACACTACGGAAAAAGAAGGAACAGCACGTCAGAAATCAGCTCAATGTAATTGAATAATCCATAGACTCTAATCACTTCTGGGAAAATTGGAAAACACTAAACAAATAACAACACGAAGAGTTATCTATCCAAAATGGAGATGTATGGGTAAACCACTTCTCCAATCTTTTTGGCTCTATAACAAAGAACTACTAGCAAAAACATATACATGATCAAATAAAAATCCCACTGGATTCTCCAATTACATTGCATGAACTACAGGACAAAACACAACCCTTCAATGCAAAAAGTGCTGTCGTGTTGATGGTATCCTCAATGACATTATAAAATATACAGACAACAAATTCCAATTGGCAATACTTAAACTCTTTAACATCACCCTTAGCTCTGGCATCTTCCCCAATATTTGGAACCAAGGACTGATCATCCCAATCCACAAAAGTGGAGACATATTTGCCCCCAATAACTACTGTGGAATGTGCATCAACAGCAACCTTGGGGAAATCCTCTGCATTATCATTAACAGCAGGTTCGTACATTTCCTCAGTGAAAACAATGTACTGAGCAGATGTCAAATTGGCTTTTTACCAAATTACTTTACCAAAACAAAGGCAAAGTGTTCTCATGTTTTGTTGATTGAAAAAAAGACTGACTCAATTTGGCATGTCTGCTATACAAATTGATGGAAAGTGGTGTTGGGGGAAATACATAAGACATTATAAAATCCATATACACAAACAAAAAGTGTGCAGTTAAAATTGGCAAAAAACACACACACTTCTTTCCACAAGGCCGTGGGGTGAGACAGGGATGCAGCTTGAGCCCCACCCTCTTCAACATATATCATCGAATTGGTGAGGGCACTAGAACGGTCTGCAGCACCCGGCCTCACCCTACTAGAATATGAAGTCAAATGTCTACTGTTTGCTGATGATCTGGTGCTTCTGTCACCAACCAAGGAGGGCCTACAGCAGCACCTACTGTAGATCTTCTGCACAGATTCTGCCACACCTGGGCCCTGGCAGTAAATCTCAGTAAGATAAAGAATAATGGTGTTTGAAAAAAGGTCCAGTTGCCAGGACCAGAAATACAAATTCCATCTTGCCTTAGAGCACACAAAAAATGATGCATACCTCAGCCTAAACATCAGAGCCACAGGTAACTTCCACATAGCTGTGAACGAGCTGAGAGACAAGGCAAGAAGGGCCTTCTATGCCATCAAAGGGAACATAAAATTCGACATACCAATTAGGATCTAGCTAAAAATACTTGAATCAGTTATAGAACCCATTGCTTTTTATGGTTTGTGAAGTCTGGGGTCCGCTCACCAACCAAGAATTCACAAAATGGGGCAAACACGAAACTGAGACTCTGCATGCAGAATTCTGCAAAATATCTTCAATGTACAACGTAAAACACCAAATAATGCATGCAGATCAGAATTAGGCCGATACCCGCTAATGATCTAAATCCAGAAAAGAGACGTTAAATTCTACAACCACCTAAAAGGAATCGATACCCAAACCTTCCATAATAAAGCAATTACCTACAGAGAAATTAACCTGGAGAAGAGTCCCCTAAGCAAGCTGGTCCTGGGGCTCTGTTCACAAACACAAACACACCCCACAGAGCCCCAGGACAGGAAAACAATTAGAACCAACCAAATCATGAGAAAACAAAAAGATAATTACTTGACACATTGGAAAGACTTAACAAAACAACTGAGCAAACTAGAATGCTATTTGGGCCTTAACAGAGAGTACACAGTGGCAGAATACCTGACCACTGTGACTGAAACAAACTTAAGGAAAGCTTTGACTATGTACAGACTCTATGTACAGGCTCTTGCTATTGAGAAAGGCTCTCAAGAGAAGACAGGCTATGTGCTCACTGCCCACAAAATGAGGTGGAAACTGAGCTGCACTTCCTAACCTCCTGCCCAATGTATGACCATATTAGAGACACATATTTCCCTCAGATTACACAGATCCACAAATCATTTGAAAACAAACCCAAAACAAAACCCCAAATAAACTCCCATATCTACTGGGTGAAGTACCACAGTGTGCCATAACAGTAGCAATATTTGTGACCTCTCGCCACAAGAAAAGGGCAACCAGTGAAGAACAAACACCATTGTAAATTCAACCCATATTTGTTTATTTTCCTTTTTGTACTTTAACCATTTGCACATCTTTACGACACTGTAAATAGACATATGACATTTGAAATGTCTTTATTATTTTTGAACTTCTGTGAGTGTAATGTTTACTGTTAATGTTTCCCATGCCAATAAAGCCCTTAAATGAGAGATAGAGAGAGAGCCTGCAGGGAAGAATACTGTTCTTCGGCAAAATACACACTGAGGTGTTGAAATCCCAAAAAGGAGAGGAAGAAGCAGAGGAAGAGACCAAGGGCTCTATGTGGGTGGCAGGTAGCCTAGTGGTTAAAGCATTGGACTAGTAAGCGAAAGGTTGCGAGATTGAATCCCCGAGCCGACAATGTAAAAATATGTCGTTTTGCCAATGAACAAGGCGGTCAACCTACTGTTCCTTGGCCGTCATTGAAAATACGAATTTTGTTCTTTAACTGACTTCCCTAGTTAAATAAAGGTTAAAAAAATGTTTGGCTGCAGTTTAGCCAGCGCACTTGTCAATTTTAAACTCATTTGCAATTTCGATTTATTAAAGCTGGCGCTCTTCTGTTTTTAAACCCTGGCGCCAGCGCTGAAGTATTTTCCTGTAACAATTGCTTGTTTTCTGTTTCATTTGATCAAAAAAGAAGCCCTTATGGGCTACCCTTAAATTACTATAACGAAAGCAGGTTCAACAGAAATGCGTCTGGTGTACAGTGCATTCGGGAAGTATTCAGATCCCACATTTTGTTAAGTTACAGCCATATTCTAAAATGGATTAAATAAAAACTCAATCTACACACAATACCCCATAATGACAAAGGGAAAACAGGTTTTTAGAAATTTTTGCAAAAAAATTCAATACAGAAATACCTTTACTTAAGTATTCAGACCCTTTGCTATGAGAGGTACATCCGGTTTCCATTGATCATCCTTGAGATGTTTCTACAACTTGATTGGAGTCCACCTGTGGTAAATTTAACTGATTGGAAAGATTTTGAAAGGCACATACCTGTCTATAGAAGGTCCCACAGCATGTCAGAGCAAAAACCAAGCAATGTGGTTGAAGGAATTGTCCGTAGAGCTCTGAGACAGGATAGTGTCAAGGCACAGATCTGGGTGGTACAAAAACAATTCTGCAGCATTGAAGGTCCCCAAGACCACAGTGGCCTCCACCATTCTTAAATATAAGAAGTTTGGAACCACCAAGACTCTTCCTAGAGCTGGCTGCCTGGCCAAACTGAGCAATCGGGGGAGAATGGCCTTGGTCAGGGAGGTGATCAAGAACCCGATGGTCATTCTCACAGAGCTCCAAAGTTCCTCTGTGGAGATGGGAGAAACTTCCAGAATGACAACCATCTCTGCAGCACTCCACCAATCAGGCCTTTATGGTGGAGTGGCCAGGCGGAAGCCACTCCTCAGTAAAAGGTACATGACAGCCCGCTTGGAGTTTGCCAAAAGGCACCTAAAGGACTCTCAGACCATGAGAAACAAGATTCTCTGGTCTGATGAAACCAAGATTGAACTCTTTGACCTCAATGCCAAGAGTCACCTGACACCATCCCTATGGTGAAGCATGGTGGTGGCAGCATCACGCTGTGGGGATGTTTTTCAGTGGCATTAACTGGAAGACTAGTCAGGATCGAGGGAAAGATGAATGGAGTAAAGTACAGAGAGATCCTTGATGAAAACCTGCTCCAGAGCACTCAGAACCTCCGACTGGGGCGAAGGTTCACCTTCCAACAGGACACCTTTTGAAGCACACAGCCAAGACAACGTATGAGTGGCTTTGGGACAGGTCTCTGAATGTCCTTGAGTGGCCCAAACAGAGCCTGGACTTGAACCCGATCGAACATCTATCCTGACAGAGCTTGAGAGGATCTGCAGAGAAGAATGGGAGAAGCTCCCCAAATACAGTTGTGCCAAGCTTGTAGTGTTATACCCAAGAAGAGTCGAGGCTGTAATCACTCCCAAAGGTGCCCAAACAAAATACCGAGTGAAGTGTCTGAATATTTATGTTATGTGATATTGCACTTTCTTGTTTTTTATAAATTAGCAAACATTTCTAAAACCCTGTTTTTGATTTGTCATTATGGGGTATTGTGTGTAGATTGATGAGGGGGGAAAAAAACGATTTAATCAATTTTAGAATAAAGCTGTAGCGTAACAAAATGTAACAAAAAGTCAATGGGTCTGAATACTTTCCGAATGCATTGTATTTCTTATCCTGGCCATGCATTAGCCAAGTAGCCTATCCTCCTTCTATATGGAGGCTTTGGCTATTATGCTGTTGCAGTATTCACAATTCACCTGCAGTGCATAAGCTACTCCATTCAGGTGTCCCCATTTTCAAAGAGCGACTCTTGCCTGGTTACCAAAGACACGCTCCTCCAAACATAGGCTATTCAAATGATTAATTCCTATAACACCCCATCAATGGTCGGCCTCGGCTACAGTGGCTTGCGAAAGTATCCCCCCCCCCCCTTGGCATTTTTCCTATTTTGTTGGCTTAACAACCTGGAATTAAAATAGATTTTTGGGGGGGTTGTATGATTTGATTTACACAATATGTCTACCTCTTTGAAGAAGCAAACATTTTTTTTGTGTGAACCAAACAACAAATAAGACAAAAAACGGAACATTTGAGCGTGTATAACTATTCACCCGCCCAAAGGAAGTACTTTGTAGAGCCACCTTTTGCAGCAATTACAGCTGCAAGTCTCTTGGGGTGTGTCTCTATAAGCTTGGCACGTCTAGCCACTGGGATTTTTGCCCATTCTTCAAGGCAAAACTGCTCCAGCTCCTTCAAGTTGGATGGGTTCTGCTGGTGTACAGCAATCTTTAAGTCATACCACAGATTCTCAATTGGATTGAGGTCTGGGCTTTGACTAGGCTATTGAAAGACATTTCAATATTTCCCCTTAAACCCCTCTGGTGTTGCTTTAGCAGTATGCTTAGGGTCATTGTCCTGCTGGAAGGTGAACCTCCATCCCAGTCTCAAATCTCTGGAAGACTGAAACAGGTTTCCCTCAAGAATTTCCCTGTATTTTGCGTCATCCATCATTCCTTCAATTCGTACCAGTTTCCCAGTCCCTGCCGATGAAAAACATCCCCACAGCATGCTGCTTCCACCACCATGCTTCTCGGGGTGATGAGAGGTGTTGGGTTTGCACCAGACATCGTGTTTTCCTTGATGGCCAAAAAGCTACATTTTAGTCTAATCTGGCCAGATTCATCAAGGATTTTCTATTCTCTTTTTCTAGTCTTCACAGTTTTGACCCTTGCCTGTTTTTTAATGGACTCCCTACCCGCCTGCCTGACCCTTCTGCCTACCCTGACATCGAGCCTGTCTGCCACTCTTCTACCTTCTTGGTAGAATCTGGTTTTGACCTTTAACCTGTCCACGACCATTCTCTTGCTTACTGCTTTTGGATTAAATACACATCAAAGACTCTAACCATCTGTGTCTGCATCTGGGTCTCACCTTGTGCCCTTATATATAATTGATTTACTTATCAAAACCCAGGCCTTTGGCGCCACCACAAGCTATTGCGCTTTCTCATTCCAACAATGAAAATAGCTCAAATATTTTTGACACACACCCAGACCTATAGCCCTACCACAAGATTTACAATTGCATTAGGGTTGTTAAAATAGAGCCCCAAGAAGGGGCTGGACCAACCATTAAAAAAATATATCACGCTCCCTCGGTAACTCTAATGAACATATCCTCTGCAGCAAAGGTAACTCTGGGTCTTCATTTCAAGTGGTGGTTCAGGTGATTGCCTCATGAAGCTGGTTGAGAGAATGCCAAGAGTGTGCAAAGCTGTCATCAAGGCAAAGGGTGGGTACTTTGAAGAATCTCAAATATAATATATTTTTTCTATTTGTTTAACACTTTTTTGGTTACTACATGATTCCATATGTGTTATTTCATAGTTTTGATGTCTTTCTACAATGTAGAAAATAGTACAAATTAAGGAAAATCATTGAATGAGGAGGTGTGTCCAAACTTTTGACTGGCACTGTATATAAACAGTCTCCTTTTCCTTTCTCTGAAGTGGCGCGTGGCAGAAGAGGGTCAGAGCGGGGACCATATGAGGTAACTCATCCCTGCTTTTAACAAGATCCCCACCTCACACAAAGGAAGCCCACTGTGGCCGCTGGGTCTATTTTTAGCTGCCATGCTGCATTCTGGTCCAGGTGGAGGTGTATTAAGTGAGCTAGCTGAGCTCGGGATGTAATCAGTGAGCCTCAACACACACACACACACAACCTTTGACACTCGATGAATGAGCACTGTTTTCACCCAGGCACACTGACTCTCTTTCACCACACATAAACCCTGTTAAAAATAGTTTTTTTTACCTCAATTTATGGCCTCTCTGATTGGATAGTATACACGGCAAAGGTGCGCTACAATGTTAAAGATAACACAGGACTGTTCAAGTGTGCGTGTGTCTGTCTGTGCCTGTGCATGGGCCCCTGGGCATGATGGATCTGCAGATGTGTGTCTGACGTACTGGTCTGATGCTTGACATGTAATGGAACATGAAACACATTCAAATGCCCATAAATATAAACACATACACAATCTCATACGATGCTTTCTTGAACAGTTTTGCTTCATTCCACTACCAATATGGCCTATGTTTGGTGTTGGATTGCGGTCCGTGGTTCAACACAAACTTTCCCAGTACCCGTCCGTGTTTTCAGCGGAGTGGCTATTTTGCAATTCCAAAACGAGAGGGAATCTACTAATACGCATCCACACACAGCAGGGATAAACAAGACCAGATGAGTTGTGTTATTGGTTGCGTCAGGGCTGCAAGGGCTGGATGTATGCAACGGGGCAGTTGTGCCAAAGCCAGGGAGCGAAACAAACACACACACACATCCGCACGCATGCACACACTCATGCAAACACACGCATACGCAAATGCTTGCGTGCGCACACACACGCGCGCACGCACACACACACACACTCCTCCTCGTACCCACACAAGCACAACACAGCGTGTGTTTGTCATGAGTATTCAACGTTTACAGTGACCGTCGACTGATTTATGGGCTCAGCGTAATCATCAGGCTAACCGACTATACGGGTGTAAAAAAAACAACAACAACATTGGTGCATCCTGGGAAATGGGCCCTGGCTGGAGGAAAGCCTTCTGATGATAAGGCTGACTGAGATGGATAGGTAGATTAGGAGAAGAGAGCGAGAGAGCTGCCGGCAGGCAGGCAAGCACAGACAGACAGCAAATGGAAAGTTACTGGATCATCCTCCCACAGTTCATTCTAGCAGACCCCAGAAATGAAGACTAAAAAAAACAAACATGCTAGATTGGCTCTATGAACTCAGCAGGCCTCTCCACAGCAGAGTCACAGCGTCTCATATAGACAGTGAGCCGGCTGCCCTCTGACTGGTCCTGTGCGAAAACACAGCTGTGCCGCTGTGCACCGTGACAGGAAAGGCAAGGTCGAGACGTAACGTGGGCTGGAGAAGGAGAAGGTCTGGAACCATCGACTGCAAGTGGTTTCACTGGGGAGGAGAGTGTGGGGACGGAGCACGAGTGGACAGTGAGGAGAAAATGGAAGAGAAAGGGAGCGCGATCGGATAGTTACAGTGTGTGTGTGTTCAATGTACGTTTGGTGGGACATTGATGGAATATTCTCCTGACCCTCAGGAAACTGGACACATGAGTATTCTAGCAACGTTCTCGTGAAACGTGTTCAGAACATTCAGATCTTATATTCTGGGGAACATGGCATCCGTGCTCTGTGTACGTTTGATGTGACGTTGATGGAATATTCTCCTGGCCCACAGAAAGATGGACAACGGGTTGTTCTTGCAACGGCCCATAAAATGTGTCTGGGGACGTTAATGTTGCATATTCTAAGAATATTGTAACCGCGTTCCAGATAAGTTCTGCTTGACATGAAGGGAATGTTCTAACTTTAACACCAAAACATGCTCAGAAAAAAAGTTCTCGGAATTGTTTTGCTAGCATAGATAGCATGTTCCCCGAATGGAAAACTGGACACTCAAAAATTAGGGGAACATTACCGGTAACATTACAAAAACATTCTCTCACCCTAGAATTGTTAGCTGGGGTTAACATTAAACAGTAAACAGTAAACACATACTTTGTGTATGCCATCACTATCCTGTGTTTAACAAAGCTTGTTTGAAAAGAGAGACCTTATAGGACATTAACAATCCGACACTGAATCGTATCTAGTGACCATCATTAATCAGAGGAATGTTAGCTGACACACATACACATCTCTGCCAGGGCTATAGGCCGAGCATAAACATCCTGTGGTGTGTGTGCGTGTATATGACATAATAAAGCATTGGGTGTGTGTGTGTGTGTGTGTGTGTGTGTGTGTGTGTGTGTGTGTGTGTGTGTGCGTGCGTGCGTGCGTGCGTGCGTGCGTGCGTGCGTGCGTGTGTGTGTGTGTGTGTGTGTGTGTGTGTGTGTGTGTGTGTGTTAATCTCCAGCTGTTGCTTATGGAACACTAGGGAACACAGGCAAAGTGCCAGGAGGGTAAGTGTACACATCTGTCACTAAAGGGATAGAATCTGTCCTCTCTCTCCCTCGCTATCTGCTAAGACCTGGTAGAATGAATTTGCCCCAAACACTTCATCATACAGTATGTTGACAGCATAACATCAGCACACAAACCTAACACCTCGCATGCCATGTGCTGGTGGGAATTTAACGTTTCGATCCACAAACAAGCGGTGGCCAAACTTGATATGGTATTAAATAAATAGTACTTGTTTTGCGAATCTGTCATTATCCACATTTGCATGTAAAAGGGGAGTTATTATACTTGAATTGTGCTGTTATAATGTTTTGTTGCGGTGTTTGAGAGCAGGAGTGTGAGTTGCTATTTATACAATGGTAAAATAGTAGTAGTTTAGGCCTAGTGGTACTGGGAACTGGACTCAAAACAAGTAAGCCATTCAAAAGAGTTGCTGACACCCAAAAGAGAGAAGAGAAAGGCAACTCTTTTCGCTTTTTGTGAAATAGTATAACTTTTACTCGTGAAAGGACTTCATGCCAGCAACCACAGTCTCTTTTGTGAAACGTAACACTGGTGCTGAGGTCCTTGGATACAATTATTGAACAGTTCGATTGCACAATCAGCCAGTTGGTTGGTTATTCAGTGGGCTGGGATTGGACCAAACACAAGCACCACTTGGCCAATACTGTTGTTCAAGGCCAGAGGGAGGACCACCAACCTTTATTTTGATCATCATTGGAATGTTATCACATTTTTTTGCTCATTTAAAGCAGAGGCTTTGCTCAAATGCAAACAGAAATGTGAGAATGAAGGACTTTGTTGCATTCGTGGGCCTGTTCAAAAAATATATACAGTGAGTATAAAAAACATTAAGTTCAACCTGCTCTTTCCACTCTTTCAACATAAACTGACCAGGTGAATCCAGGTGAAAGCTATGATCCCTTATTGATGTCCCTTGTTAAATCCACTTCAATCAGTGTAGATGAAAGGGAGGAGACAGGTTAAAGAAGGATTTGCAAGTCTTGAAACAATTGAGACATGAACTGTGTGTGTGCCATTCAGAGGTTGAATGGGCAAGATAAAACATGTAAATGCGTTTGAACAGGGTATAGTAGTAGATGCCAGGCGCATCGATTTGTGTCAAGAACTGCAGCACTGCTGGGTTTTTCACACTCAACAGTTTCCTGTGTGTATAAGAATGGTCCAGCACCCAAAGGACATCCAGCCAACTTGACACAACTGTGGAACGCTTTCGACACCTTGTAGAGTCCATGCCCCAACGAATTGTGGCTGTTCTGAGGGCAAAAGGGGATTTGCAACTCAATATTAGGAAGGTGTTCCGAATGTTTGCAATACTCAGCGTATGTACAGGCCAGGCTATAGGACCAGGTTTTTTTCTTGATCACATGACCTGAACAGGAAATACCCCAGACCATATATTCAGTCACATGGTCAGGAAAAACTCCTGGCTCAATTCATCACACCTCCACATATTGGAAAATTAATCTTTGTCACAGCTAACCTGTGTGAGGCCTCAACTAGTCTGCAGCCTCTTCAACGCTATGAGAGACATCTGGTACACTTGAGGTTTTTACAAGGTCCTCTCCTTCTCCTGTACTGTACTTGATCGAAGGCTAGGTAACCTTTTCTGGGACACCGGGGAGCACCAGGACTGGGGAAAGGCTATATTTTACACACAAACACAACCCTGCTATGGTGCATTCTACACCTGTTAAACCCTGCATTTAGTTGATGGGCTTTTATGTTCTTTACCCTTGTCTGGATGTTCACCGAACTTTCATAACTTATTGATAGGATGATGAATGAGAACCCTCATGCCTGTGGTAGGGATAATGCATGTTTCAATGGCCAACGTGTGAGTACTGTGCAAAAGATGATTTCACTGTTTAGGATTATAGCCTGTATCGTTTTCTACAGTACCAGGAAAGAGAAAGTGCTTTTTCCATAGACAACATCACATTTTGAGTTGTGGCATTATTCCTCAACAGTGTTGTGACATCTGGCAGATGATATAGTTATCGCTGGAAAAAATGTGAGATTGTTGCACATATGGTTTCTGACTTGATGGTGTGTCGCAGCTCATGTAAAATGGAAGAAAAGAACGACACAAGTGGTGGTCAAAGGCTGGCGAGAGGGCAAAGGGCAATGGGATCCTTTCATACTTACAAATATATTTTCCCAGCAGCACTATTGCTATCTCTAAAAAAAAAAATTATGATGAAGAAGATCGTAAAAACCTCAAACTCTGCGAGCCATAATGATTTTGTAGTGGCCTGTGAATTAGACAGTGAAGGAGAATAGTGTTGAAACAGACTAGAGTCAGAACGTGATGAGAAAAAAATGGAATGGTTAAAGGGGCAATAAGCGGTTGCTACATCCATTATTGGATTTATGAATGAAATGATACGCACCCATTGGTTCTTGAAGATTGATTAACTGATTAATGAGCTTAGTTTAAGTGTCCTTATCAGAACTCAAAATATAAGCTTGTTTTATAAACAATGCATAGCCTCAAAACATGGTTAAAACTATGATGTTGATATCATGGATGATCAGTCCTTGCATCCATACACTGTCTGTGAATTTGAGTGATTACATTTGAGTGATTACATTTCGCCTCAGAGTTTTACCGAACCAGTGGTGGGGAGTCGCTTTGTTATTGTTGTAACTGCTGATTGGAAAATCATGTAATTGTCATAACATAATATGCTATGTCTGGAGGCTTCTTATATAACAGCATGGATGAGAAATTACCTGCAGAAGTTTGTAAATCTCGAAATCTAGTGAACATCGCCCTCTAGAGTAAAAAAAAAATTAAATGTTGAAACGTCATCAACTATGCGACACGTTGGTAAAACGCATGCGCATGAAGTCCAACGCTAACAAATTTCAAACTGAGCAGCGGGTAGAAAGACCTGGCAAGAAAATACAATACAATTAAAGGATAAAACTAAATAGTTAAATAATGACGAGCACACTGAAAGGAATTACCCTGAAAGGAAGCGCTGAGCTTGTGGCCGAGTTTTTCTGTAAGTATTTTACCGACTTGGTTTGATTTGGACAGTTTTTGTGACTGATCAAAAAAAAAGTAAGGCATGCAAGCATGAATAACATGGCGAGGATTTTCTTTGTGGAAGCTAGCGAACATTGTTTTCAGCTACCACATCCGCATTTGTGCACGGGCCATACGTTGTCAATGTATTTTGCTTCAATCGTAGTTGTTAACGTTCTGTATTTTGTAGATAAGTTAACTAGCTACTTTAGCTAAGTAGCTAACCTGTGTGGTTGGTTGTAAACGTTTAGCTAGTTCCGTTGGTTTCCCTCCCTGCAGCATTCGGTATCAACAGCATCCTGTACCAGCGAGGGATCTACCCTCCGGAGACGTTCTCCCGAGTCACCCAGTATGACATGAGCCTTCAACTCACTACTGACACCAAGCTGAAGAGCTACCTGACCAACGTGGTATCTCAACTCAAAGGTACAGAATGAAATAAACGCCATTTAGTTGAATTTAGCACATGCACAGAACGTTTACTTTAGTTAGTACAGCGATTTTTATTTTTTGGGGAATCTCTGTGATCTTAACTCCGAAAATAGTATCCAATTGTCATTCTGAAGTAAAAGTAGCGATGCCCTAATGGAAAATGCCTCAAGTGAAAGTCACCCAGGAAAATACTGCTGGAGTAAATGTTGAGTCATTTAAACCTCCGTATATTAACGGGACATTTTTCTTGTTTTGATTTATGGAGGCCAGGGGTAATGTTGGAGGGCTGCGGAACCTGCAGTTCTCGACAGAGATCATTGCGTCGCGTTCGGTATTTTTTTTATGCTGGGAGTGGGCGATCAGATGAGACAATTTTGTGAAGAAAATAATTGTTGTCCCGCGGGTTATCTGGAAACTGTAGTCTTTCTGCTTTGTATGAGTTCGCCTAAGGTTACCTGTTGTATTAAAAGCACATCATTGTTGCATCATTCACACACTCAGAATGCACGGCTTCAAGTTAAGTCTCCTACCTATTTGTTCACATTGGCAGTGATGTAAAACATACTTTAAACTGCTAACGTTACTTAAGTATTTTTTGGGGGGGGGTAGCTGTACTTTTTTATTTTTGGTAACTTTTACTTCACTTACATTCCTAAAGAAAATGATGTACCTTTTACTCCATAAAGTTTCCCTGATACCCAAAAGTACTGTCTACATTTTGAAAGTTAGCTAGCTAGTTGTCTGCTGTGGTAGCCAAAAATGATTTGTTTTTAAAGTTGGATCATCTTATCCTTTTGCGGCTTTAAACATGTTATTACACTATGATTGTCAACATTCAAATCAACTGGGACACGTCAATGGCAGGCAAAGTTTTCACCTTAGCTTGCTACATAACTGCAGGAAGCATGAGCACCATCAATCAGCCTACACCACTACTCGTACACCCATCGTTACTATGACAACAAGTGTAGACATGCCAGCAAATGACAGCTGTCTGAAAACACACACATCCGATTTGGTCACGTGGTCCAGTAGTCCAAAAAGGATTTGGAAAACAACTGATTTGAGCATTAAGGCCTGCAGTGTGAACAAGGCTTTAATTGGGCGTGCAAGATCAAGTGCGCCTAGTATATGTGTGGTAGGCTGCCTATGCATGCATGGGCGCAGAGGCACGGGGCATTTATGGTTCCAAGCTTAGGCTAGTGTACTACATTGCCTTTAAATAAATATTGATCACCCATATTTGTCTCAGTCTGAAAATCATCTCACTCCTAAAAGGTAGGCTATAAAACGTAGCTAGCTCAAGAGAAAGTGCATGTCTCTCCTACTCGGTTGTCTTCAAACTACGCCTACCGTATGCGCTGATATAGCCCAATCTAATGGGTCATTTATTTATTTAACTATGTTTTGTAGGTTATATTTGCACATTGAATTAGGGTGCTAACCATGGCTGGCAAGTGAGCTGCATCGTCGCATACGCCTACATTAATATTGCGGGACTGCGGTTGGGTTTGGGATCAGTTCTTGCGGTAGTGAGTGGGAGTCGGACAGAAAGCAGCAATTGCGGGAAAAATAAATCAGTCCTGCCCTGCCGCACACCTAGCCAGGGGCACACTCCGACATCATTTGGAAACAAAGCATGTGTGGTTATTGAGTCTGCCAGATCAGAGGCAGTACGGATGACCATGGATGTTATCTTGATAAGTGTGTGAATTTAATCTCAGGTCAGGCAACAGCTCTGGTGGACATTCCTGCAGTCAGCATACCAATTGCACTTTCCCTCAACTTGAGACATCTGTGGCATTGTGTTGTGACAAGACTGCATATTTTAGTGGTATTTTACTGTCCCCAATACAGGGTGCACCTGTGTAATGATCATGCGGTTTAATCAGCTTTTTGATATGCCACACCTGTCAGGTGGATGGATATTCTTGGCAACAAAAAAAGCCCATTTACAGGGATGTAAACTAATTTGTGCACAAAACGTGAGAAATGTGCTTTGTGAAATGGAACATTTCTGGGATCTTTTATTTCAGCTCATGAAACATTGGACCAACAATTTACATGTTGCTTTTATGTTTTTGTTTAGTCTAATTGTGTTCTATGCTTATTGTGCATTTACCGCAATGCCCCGCCCGACCAACAGAGCATACATTTTCAATAATCAATGTTTATTGGTACTCTTGGTTTAGTGGTGTCTGCTCTGTGTGAAATTTGAGGAGTTGAGACATAAAAGAAGTATCATTAGAAAGGTTAACTTCTAGGGATGCACAATATATCGGTGAGCATATCGGAATCGGACGATATTAGCTAAAAATGCCATCATCGGTATCGGCCCGATGTCTAGTTTAACGCCGACGTTAACTGATGTCAAAGCTGCCGTGCATACCTATATGACGCTACACTTGCAACACAGTATCCCTAACCTAGCCCACAATGTCTGCTGTTTGGATCGAGCAGTCAACAAGTCGAGCAGTCATTTGAAAGAGTAAGAACATTTCAGCAAGACAACTCAAAGGCAAAATCCATTAAAGCCAAGGTAATGGAATTCATTGCCCTTGACAATCAACCGTTCTTTGTCGTGGGTGATGTTGGCTTTCGTCGACTGGACGAGCACCGGTACACACTAACAAGTGTGCTAAACTCACCCGTTAATATTTTCCAGTGAAGAAGACTTGGATGTATCGTGGGGTGTGCAAAATGGGTCAACTTTGAGCCCCTTTATTTCCTCAACGTTTTAGGTCCAAAGGGGCACTTTCTGAGCACTTCAACCATGGGAAAATGTGTATTGGTTTTCACCATATTGATCATTGTTTTCATTCCCTCATAGTATATCTTTTTTATTTGTATTTTTTTTAACTGTAGTCTGGTGTGTAACTTGTCTGTATTGCAGAGTGGCTGTTTGACTGCACAGTGCAGAAGCTGGTGCTGGTGATCACATGTCTGGAGACCAACGAGGTGCTGGAGAGGTGGCAGTTTGACATTGAGTGTGACAAGACTGCCAAGGAGATCAGGTAATGGGGGATACTCCAGCAGTGGACCTGACCACCACACACACACACACTACACTACTCAGAACACACTGGACTATTTGTAGCCTTCTAGTACTTCCCACCAGGAACAGTGTCATACTTTGAGAATGTGGGTACTTTTTATGAAGAGGTAATCCGTTTATGCCCTTTGGCAATTTTGTTGCATTTGCTATTTCACCGCTTGCCAATGTTGACTTTTCCTATCATGCCGCTGCAGTTAGGACAAGGTTAAGTCATGCCTGACCACTTGGTGCAATAGTGCAGTATGGTTTGACATTTAGAGTAAATGTGTGGTTGACTTTGTGTGTCTCTTCTCTCAGTGCTCCCAGGGAGAAATCCATCAAGTCTATCCAGGATGAGATTCGCTCAGTCATCAGACAGATCACCGCCACTGTCACCTTCCTACCCCTGCTGGAGACTGCCTGTGAGTACTGTTTGTGTGTGAACCAGGGTTTCCGTTAGCCGTTAATTGGCTGCTTTTGGCCAATAATAAAATTAAAATAAATACAAGAAGGCAGACGAACCAAAATATTGCCGGACACGTTGTATGCCAGAAAATATCCTGATGGAAACAAATATCCTATGTGGGTCCTTCTAGAAATAATGAGGCCAATGTGTGCCATTGGGATAAAAAAATATTGTGAAACACAAAGTGAAAGGATTTTCATGCAGTTCCGCATGTGTACTTAGAGGAATAAAAGTGAATTGACCCATAACTCCACCTATACAACAACAGGCCTAGGACTATACATCCTATAACCTTTCTGGCGCAGGCCTTCCGCTAGTGAAATTGCATAGCGCCAAATTCAAAATACATAAATGGTCATAATAAACACTCATAAAAAAATACAAAGGTTCTACATCGGCTTAAAGATGAACGGCGAAAGCATACATTGCGATTATCTGAGGACAGCGCCCCGCTTACAAAAGTATACAAACATTTTAGAACCAAGTAAAGGAATTGCAAAAGTCACAAGAGTTCCAGCTACACAATAAATGTTTGTTTTGTTCGATAAAGTCCCTCTTTATATCCCAAACTGTTTTCAGTAATCCACTGGCTCAAAGGCGGTCAAAACATGCAGACGAATACATCCTAATAGTACCGGTAAAGTTTGTCAAACAATGTTTATAATTCATCCTCAGGTTGTCAATTGTCTAAATAATCAATAATATTTAAACCGGACAATAGCGTATTCAATAGAAAGGAAAAACAATGAAGGGCGCGCACTCGGTCACTTGCGAAACCAGCACTGCATGTTTCTACAGTCTACTGACAAAAAGGTCTCATTCTTCTTAATTTTTCAGAAAACAGGCCTGAAACCTTGTCCAAAGACTGACATCTAGTGGAAGCCATAGGAACTGCAATCTGGGTCCTAACCCATTAGATACTCTATAGGCATTCAATTGAAAACTACCCATGTCAAACAATCCCACTTCCTGGATGGATTTTTCTCAGGTTTTTGCCTGCCATATCAGTTCTGTTATACTCATCCTGAGCCTGAGTAACGGGCAGTTTACTTGGGGCATGCGTCTCATCCAGACGTCGAAATACTGCCCCCAAGCCATAAGAAGTTAATTAAGCAAGGTTCATACAGACATTGGCAAATCAAATGAAGGACTTTCAGGGATTTTTTTTTTCAAGCACTTAATTGTAATTATAAGGGAGCAGGAGAACTTTTACATTGGCCGCAATAATTGCAAGGACTTTTCAAGCTCTAAATGAAGGAAATGTCTGATTTTCATGGTAGGCCTAAGAGATACTTGCATTTCTGAGCTCCAAGTTCAAGTAGGCTACGTCAAGCCCCTTGTAATTGTTTAACATTGCAAGTGTAACATGGAAAACACAATGTGTTTGTAGTGTTACTTCATTACTGCTATGTAATTTGTCATTATATCCAGAATAACTCATAGGAATAGCTTTGGGTGTTGTGGAATACTCTATCCTCCACAATTGCGCACAGTGGACATGTGTCCCATCCGAGGCACAAAAACATATGCAAACATGAACACATTACCTTGACGCTCTCTCTGTTAAATCTTAACGGGACCCCGCTGTGAGTCAAGCAGACAATAACTACAACCGACGATCAACATCAATTTGCAAAGGCTGTTAGATCCGACGTGGATCCAGGCACCACTGTCTTCGCCGGCATAACTAATGAGACGCCAAATACTCTGGACGTTCCTCGCGAACACCTTTTTTCACATGTGCTATCACTACAGCTGTTTGACACTTGACTGTCAGATGTGAAAATATCACGGTGTAACTAATCAGCCGGACACCAAATGCGCATCCAACAAGTATTGTGCGTAATTATTGAAGAACCACGTTAATGACCGCATCGATTTAAGTTAAGTATCAAGGTACGATGACTGTCGGTTCGAAGCATTCATTTTTGCAATCACATTTATTATTGTGCATTTGTGGGCCTGTGAAAACTGTTTTCACCCTGTAACATAAGGAGATATGAAATGTTATGTGGTTATACTGCCTTTCTGAGATCTCTATACAAACAACTGTCTGATAGCTAGGTTCAAATTCAATGTCTAATTGAACTGATTCATGCTTAAAATATGATAACTTACTACATAAATGCAAGGACAGAAAAGTCATGTTTTGTGTCACGACTTTGGACAAATATGTCAAGACACCAACCATGATAAAGGGTTACACAGGTTTTAAATAAACTTGTGCATTTTATTGAATAAAGCTATGATCCCCCTCTATATATTAATGTAATGACAAGAAAAAAAATTGGCAGATTGTTATCAATGATTTATCAACAGCTGTAACTAGTTGTCCAGCGTAGGAAATCCTCACTGGTACCCTAGGTTATAGAAAGACCCATTTACATCACTTTAGCTATGCATGGGGGGGGGGCATGTTCTCTTTCAGTCACAATGTCTGTCGTGCAGTGAAGTTTTTCGGTATTTTAGGATGTTTTGCCAGATTAATCTCCCTCAACAGAAATGACAGAAGTGTCATGCAAATCCACCAAATCCACCAATGTGGTCCTTCTGTGGCTCAGTTGGTAGAGCATGGCGCTTGTAACGCCAGGGTAGTGGGTTCGATTCCCGGGATCACCCATATGTAGAATGTATGCACACATGACTGTAAGTCGCTTTGGATAAAAGCGTCAGCTAAATGGCATATATTATTATTATATTATTATATTATTTGTTCCTCTAATACCTGGTCAAGTAGTTAACTTAATTTGCACTGTTCTTATAATGTTTAAGGTATTTAACTACGGGAGGCACATACAAGTGGCAAAATCAATCGATCGGGAATATTGACACGGCAAGGCATATGGGCCGGCAGGTAGCCTGGTGGTTAGGGTGTTGGACTAGTAACCGTGGGGTTGCAAGATCAAATCCCAGAGCTGACAAGGTAAAAATCTGTCGTTCTGCCCCTGAACAAGGCAGTTAACCCGCTGTTCCTAGGCCATCATTGAAAATAAGAATTTGTTCTTCACTGACTTGCCTGGTTAAATAAAGGTAAAATGAGTAAATACCGACAAAGGGAGACGTGCAAAGAGCCAATGTTTACTTGGTAGGCTATCATTTCTCCTTGAATTATTGCAGCCACTTCCATGTGGTGTTAATGACATTTCACCACGCTGCCTGATGTTCCTTGATAACCCTTGATCCTTCTCCCCAGGTGCCTTCGACCTCCTCGTCTACACCGACAAGGACCTGGAAGTGCCGGAAAAGTGGGAGGAGTCAGGCCCCCAGATCATTGACCAGTCGGAGGAGGTTCGCCTGCGCTCCTTCACCACCTCCATCCACAAGGTCAACAGCATGGTGACCTACAAGAGGACCGACTCAGCCTAGAACCTGACCTCTAACCTACGACCCCTACTGTACATAGTTAACTCTTATGGTCTCCTCTCCCCTGCTGCGTACTATAGGTGTGTTGGAGATTGACTACAACGGATCTACAAATCATACTCGGTCGTCATTTAGGATGCCAGGTGATTTGTAGATGAGTCAGTTTGGAGTCGCCGACTGCAATCTCAAACGCACACAATAGATATGAAAACAGAAATGTTACACAGCCCTCTTCTCCCTTCAACTCATGTCTCTCATTATCTTTCTTTACGTACAGTGCCTTCGGAAAGTATTCTGGCCCCGTAACTTTTTCCACGTTTTGTTACGTTACAGCCGTATTCTAAAATGTATTCAATGTTTTTTTCCCCCCACATCAATGTGTACACAATACCCCATAATGACAAAGCAAAATAGTTTTAAAAATTCATTTTTGCTAATTTATAACAAACTGAAATATCACGTTTACATAAGTATTCACACCCTTTACTCGGTACTTTGTTGAAGCACCTTTGGCAGTGATTAGACTCGAGTATGCCGCTACAAGCTTGGCACGCCTGTATTTGGGGAGTTTCTCCCATTCTTCTCTGCAGATCCTCAAGCTCTGTCAGGTTGGATGAGGAGCGTTGCTGCACAGCTATTTTCAGGTCTCTCCAGAGATGTTCGATTGGGTTCAAGAGCCGCTCTGGCTGGGCCACTCAAGGACATTCAGAGACTTGTCCCGAAGCCACTACTACGTTGTTTTTAATCTCTATACTTTGCCTCGTTCATCTTTCCCTCCCAGTCCCTGCCGCTGAAAAACATCCCCACAGCATGATGCTGCCACCACCATTCTTCACCGTAGGGATGGTGCCAGGTTTCTTCCAGACGTGACGCTTGGCATTCAGGGCAAAGAGTTGAATCTTGGTTTCATCAAACCAGAGAATCTTGTTTCTCATTGTCAGGGAGTCTTTAGGTGCCTTTTGTCAAAATCCAAGTGAGCTGTCGTGCCTTTTACTGAGGAGTGGCTTCCGTCTGGCCACTCGACCATAAAGGCCTGATTGGTGGAGTGCTGCAGAGATGGTTTTCCTTCAGGAAGGGTCTCCAATCTCCACAGAGGACCTCTAGAGCTCTGTCAGAGTGATCATCGGGTTCTGGGTCACCTCCCGGACCAAGGCCCTTTTCCCCCGATTGCTCGGTTTTGCCGGGTGGCCAGCTTTAGGAAGAGTCTTATTTGTTCCAAACTTCCATTGAAGAATGATGGCGGCCACTGTGTTCTTGGACCTTCAATGCAGCAGACATTCTTTGGTACCCTTCCCCAGATCTGTGCCTCGACACAATCCTGTGTCGGAGCTCTATAGACATTTCCTTCGACCTCATGGCTTGGTTTTTGCTCTGACGTGCACTGTCAACTGTGGGACCTTTTATATAGACAGGTGTGTGCCTTTCCAAATCATATCCAATCAATTGAATTTACCACCGGTGGACTCCAATTAAGTTGTAGAAACATCTCAAGGATGATCAATGGAAACAGCATGCATCTGAGCTCAATTACAAGTCTCATAGCAAAGGGTCTGAATACTTATTTAAATAAGGTATTTCAGTTTTTTTATTTGTTATACATTTGCAAATATTTCGTTATGGGGTATTGTGTGTAGATTGAGGATTTTAAAAATGTAATCCATTATAGAATGAGGCTGTACCGTAAACAAATTGTGGAAAAAGTCAAGGGGTCTGAATACTTTCCAAAGGCACTGTGTGTATATAAATAATCCTTTTACACTGATTATTCTGTCCTGTCTTTTTCTCTGTGTATTGGGATACTTTGTTCTTCCTGGCTCGCTACTTTGATGTAAATATTGCCTGTAAGTGGTTACTGATCCACTTTGCTTTCATTTTTTTATTGTCCTCTATCCAGTTCTGAGCCTCTCTGTTTTAGAAGCTAGTGGTTTGTGTTGTATTTTTAAGAAAATTCCTGAAATGTGTCCATTTGATCGTCCTCGAGTCTGACCTGTGTGTTACTACTGCAATTGCCCAGAAGGTGGCAAAGTAACACATTTTTTGGTATTTTTTAGTTCTGGTTAGTTATCTCTCTGTAAATGTAAAATAAATGGTTGTTTAGACAAGTATGACGTCATCCAAAGTTTGTTTGCACAAATGACATGGCACATAGAAAATAAGCAGTATCCTTTTAATGGGATGTACCATTCAACTTGTCTCAGTGTTCTTCAGAGTCGACGAGCAGGACGGGGAAACCCCTTCACACGGAACCGCGATACACATCGTATTACCTCAGCCTCCACTAATAACCCACAGGGCTGCTGTCCTGTGACTGCACATAGCCACCTTTTCTAGAATTCTGTAACTTCACATTGCAACACACAGGTCTATCATTGGTGAAGTAACACATCTTTTCTAGAAATACCAATCGGAGAACAAAGCTGTGTGGAATTGAAAAAAAGAAAAGCAACTCTTCTTTTTTCTTTTTTTTAAGCACAAATTCAGGAACAATGGTATTTCTGGAAACTTCTTCAAGTACAAAATACAACCACAGTAACAACTGTGGTCCTCGGAGTGACCACGTACGTCTACACGGATAAGTGCTGCAAGTTAGGACATGGTTAAGTAACATTTGGATGAGTTTCTCCTGTGAATGACAGTGATGCAGTTCACATTTCTCTACCTGAAAAGTACTATAGTATATTGTGTAAATGTTGGAGGCAGAAAGTTTAGAGAAAGACGAGTCATTTTCTGATTGAAAGCGAGTGGGTGGTTATTCAGTCCTGTCATTCCCTGTATTGGAAGAAATGTAAAAACAATTCTATAATGCCATTTTAAAATATTCCACTATAAATACAAATTACCTCAAGGTAGACTGACAATATTGCAAATTGATTTTGGGCTTTTGACTGTCAAGCTCTGCTTTCAACGAGACACCCCAGCCTCACATTCAACACGTTTAAAAAATGACCACCTGCTGGGCTGGTCCATAATGAGGGCCAACAAGTGTCTACATACAAGTAGGTTCTTGTGAAATTGGACCTCATACCTATCATGTCACAGGAAGGCAGTGGAATCTTCTAGACCACGTGTCTAGTCTTTGGCTCCTTTACAATTTGCAAAGTTAAAATAATTACAACCCCTAGAAATACACACATGAATGGATGGTCGAGTGAATTTTTCAAAGCAGAGACATTTGGATCGTTTGGTAATAAAACATACATTGTTTTATAAAGACGTGTGTGTGTGTGTTCTCAACACGAAACTGACGATACAGTATAGAAAACTAATAAATATATAAAACATAAATATGCAATAGTTATAACGAGTGACAATGTTACAAAAATGTACGTTCTCTCAAAACCTTTGGTGTGTGCCTGCACCCTGGTGTTACAAAACAAGCTTCCTACTGTGGTGCTGTACGGTGTGTAGAAAGTAAAGTTGTATTTGTACTAAGACCTGGGTTCAAATAGTATTTGTAGTCTTTAATGGCGCTCTCCTGGTGCAGTGGCACCAATGGAATAGTCCATTGTACAAATCCTGCCCCGCCCATCTGGCACTCCGGGCAAGCTCAAGTTATTTGAGAGATTGCAAATACTGCTTGAACCCGGCTCTGTCCACAATACTACGGTGTCGTATTGATTCCTTGGAGCTCAGTAGGCCCGATAGTAGCCGTGCACACGCAAACCTCTCCTGTTCAGTCTACTTCACTTCCTCAGACTCAGGGATATACCATAGTGAGACTTCCTTCATGTACGGAGAGGACTTTGTGCAACAACAAGAAAAAAAAAGAAGAAAAAAAAGACTATGGTTATAAATATAGCTTAGTGTTGATGTCGTCTGCTCGGGGGTGGGGTGGTGTAGGGATGGAGTGATGGTGGGGATGGAGGAGGGACGCTGACCACTTCTATACCACTCCGTTGAAGAAACCTTTGTCGCCCTGTTCGGCCAGAATCTTCCAATTCTGCCTGTTCTTCTGGCAGCCCTCGAGTAGTGGCGAACAGGACTCAGACATACCAGCCAGGGTCTGATGGACAGACAGACAGACCGAGAGAGAGAGGGGAACAGGGAGAATGATAGCGCACCTTCCTTATGTCAGTGTTTATGGTATATGGCCAATGACATTTTTCTTAAACATGATAAACAAAGATCAATCATTTGTGTGCCTCACCTCATACAACTGTGTACAGATGGCATCGATGAACGATACCTGCATGCTCGGAATCTTATCCCGCTTTTCCCGATTCATCAGATCCTAGGAAAGAAGACAAACTTCAGAAAACATAACTTTTTTTAAAGTCCAAATCTAATTTGCTTTCAAATTGATATCTGCCAGGATATTACAATCAGAGCCTTGTAAAATCAATTTCACAAACCCTGATCTCCGATGGCATTGGCCCGACTGAGCCATGTAGTAGTGCAATACAGAATAATAAGTGCAGACATAAAAGTGCTTACTATTGGCTCAATGTTGAGTTCTTGTCTCTCCTTGTCCCCTTGCTCAAAGAACTCTGTAGCCACTAGCTCGGCTATCTGCAAGAGAAGATGGAGAGAGACAGGCAGCTTTTAGAAGTGCCTCAAAGTGGAATGATGTTTCAATCGGGTTAAAGGACAAATGTAACCCTCGTAGTCTTTTCGACAACCGCGTGCCGAGTCCGGTTTGATAGGATGCAGCCCTAGGATTGTATCTGAACAATTGCTTCAGCCAATCGTTTGTCCTACTCAGGCTTTTCAGTTTGTTCATGCCTTTCGCAGATATCTGTGCATTTCAACGGAGGTGTTTTACATGAATGTGATTACGAGGCAGGTTGAGAGGGAACGGAGGCTGGATAGTACTCCAATCGTACTCCTGTCATGTGGATCAAAAGGAAGTTATCTGTTGCCAATTTGATCTGATAGCCCACAATAGCACTCGCTCAGCGCCCTACAAAGTGTTCCTTGACATTTCTAGCACAGGAATGATGCAATAGCGAGAAAATATATAGAGAAAGAAAGAATCAGCAGGGTTGCTGCTTCTGAACAGAGCAACAACCCTGCTGCATTGATGGACTCTTTCTCTTAACAAGGGATCAATAAGATCTGACTAGGGCCTCAGGTCCCCAATCAAGGAAGTGTGTGTGTGTGGCAGCCATCTGCGGAAACACTGATTGGAGCTGTGTAATCAAGACTAGAGAGCCGCGGGGTGTTGGGGTTGGGGGGAGGGGAGGGGTTCAGTTGAGGAAAGGAGAGAATGCGGGGGAGGAGAGGAAGGGGGAGGAGAAGACATTTTTGTACACATCTTGGCTGAAATAGCTTCAACTCTAATAATATCTACTGAGCTCAACGGAATGTGTATGTATGTGAAAGAGACTGTGTGTGCACAGATTGTCTGTTAAGACTGTACTGAATTGCATTTGTGATTGTGTGTGTGTGCGTGCGTGCGCGCGCGCGCGCATATCAGTTCTGTAGGTATTATGTGAGGAGAGGAGAGGACAGGGCTACAGCAGTTTGTGTCTGTCCTATAATGAGCATCTAGCTCTTTGATCATACACACACACACACACACACACACACACACACACACACACACACACACACACACACACACACACACACACACACACACACACACACACACACACACATACAAACACACACGGCTAGAGGCCTGTCTGAACCTCTCCCTCCATTGCACCTAGGGAGCCTAATGAGGAGCAGGAGAAACAGACTTACACAGGGGAGTTGAAGTGAGACGGGTAGAAGGAGAAAGAGAGCGACAGAAAGAGAACATAATTTAATGGGAGAAAAGAAAAGGCAGAGGTCCTCATAAAGGAGAAAGACACGTTTCTAAGGATTTCAAAGGAGATACCAGTAACAAGACAGTTTGGTTGATAAAGTGAGTCTTGAGTGTAGTGAAAGTTATCTAACTGGACAGTCTTACCCTCTTCTGTATTGGCCAAGGCTTGGTAATGGCAGAAATATCACATGCGGTCATCAGCATTGACCTTCAGGGGGTAATAAACCAACACAAAAACATTGAATATAAAATGCAAAATGAAACAATTTCAAAAATGTTGCTGAGTTAAAGTTCATATAAGGAAATCAGTCAATTGAAATAAACTCATTAGGCCTGAATCTATGGATTTCACATGACTGGGCAGGGGGTGTAGCCATGGGTGGGCCTTGGAGGACATAGGACCACCCACTTGGGGAGCCAGGCCCAGCCTCTCAGAATTAGTTTTTCCCCACAAAAAGGCCTTTCTGATGACAAAAACCATCCTCATTAGTAGGAGGGTGTTCCTAATATTTTGTACCCTCAGGTATATTATACAGTGATGGGGGTAAAAATGTGTAGTTACACATCGCATATATCATTTTTGGACAATATTATATTTATACTTTGACTCCAACTATCGAATTGTACAAAATAATGATATTAGCTAGAGCTAGTCGGCTGTACCTGCACCAAAACTCTGGTATTTTCATCCTATAGCGTGTTCTCATCTTCTTTTCAAATAGTGAGTCAGCATATTCTCATCACTTTAATCCCACCAATAATCAAAACTCACTTTCTCATGTTCTATTTTGTCTCCCTGCAGCAGACATAGTGAGCAATATGTCTGGAACATCATATCGCCCTACATATCTTATCCGCACCTAAGTGTTGTGATAATGTCGTATCGTGAAGTCCCTGGCAATTCCCAGCCCTACCAGGGTTCATGTCAATTCCACCTCAATCCAGTCCATTTAGAAAGTGAAATAAATAAAAAACGGCATATTATTTTCTATGGGGACTTTTTCATTGGGAATGTTTGATAGGGAATTTCAATTGCCTTTCGAAATTGACTGAATTGAAATGGAATTGATACCGACCTTGACAGACACAAATAATCAGTCCCTTGGTGAATGGTGAAGATGGTATGCTCTATGTGGTGTCCACTAACCTCAGTAAGTCTTTATGGTAGTCATCGTCCCAGACAAACTGGCTGTTCTTGGTCAGCTCAAAGAACTCTCCTCTCCTCCTGAAAAGATAAAACAGATATCCAATTAACTGCACATCTCCCCTCCGCCTACAGTCTAGTTATACACCCACACTTCAGACAGGGGGGAGGAGAAGGAGGGAGAGGGAGGGGATATTAGGAGAGAGGTGGGTGTAAAAAATATAAATGTGTGATAGAGGTGGGGGGAGAGAGATATATAGTTTATCACAGTTTCAGAACATCATCATAGGATCTTCTAATGAATAGGCCAATGGGTTTCTACTTCCACCTTGACATTTTCCACAGCCCATCAACCTAAATTGAAGTTATAATGAAAACTGCATAAAATTTGACTTGAATGGGCTCCCGCTGTGAGCGTGCCAGCTGTGTGTGACATTTAACCTACTTCATGTACAGAGCCAGGTCCGTTGCCAGAATAGCCCTCTCGATCATCTTCAGAGTGGCCTTGTACTCATCCAGAGACAGACTGCTCAGAATCTGATTCCCCTGGGGGAGAGAGAGGGGAGGGACAGAGCGAGAGAGGGACGGAGGTGGAGAGAGAAAGTGAGAGAGAGGGAGGGAGGTGGAGAGAGAAAGTGAGAGAGAGGGAGGGAGATGGAGAGAGAAAGAGAAAGAGAGGGAGGGAGGGATATGGAGAGAGAAAGAGAGAGGGAGGAGGGAGATGGAGAGAGAAAGAGAGAGGGAGAGAGAGAGAGAGAGAGAGAGAGAGAGAGAGAGAGAGAGAGAGAGAGAGAGAGAGAGATGAGAGAGAAAGAGAGAGAGAGGGAGGGAGATGGAGAGAGAAAGAGAGAGGGAGATGGAGAGAGAAAGAGAGAGAGAGGGAGGGAGATGGAAAGAGAAAGAGAAAGAGAGGGAGGAATATGGAGAGAGAAAGAGAGAGGGAGGAGGGAGATGGAGAGAGAAAGAGAGAGAGAGGGAGGGAGATGGAGAGAGAAAGAGGGAGATGGAGAGAGAGAGGGAGGGAGATGGAGAGAGAAAGAGAGAGGGAGGGAGATGGAGAGAGAGAGAGAGGGAGATGAAGAGAGAGGGAGATGGAGAGAAAAAGAGAGAGAGAGGGAGGGAGATGGAGAGAGAAAGAGAGAGAGGCAGGGCATACAAGTTATTGAGCAAGTTCAACTATAGCATGGGTGCCATGACAACACAAATTACAAAACACTCAAAATCAATTCAACAATTGGATCTGCTCTCCTTTCTTTGCGATGTGTGTGTATAATGGTGTGTGTCAATGTGTGTGTGTGTGTGTCTACTACATCTCAGATGAACTAAGTGTTGCTCTCCAGTGAATCTGTGCCCATAAAGATGAAGTGGCGCTTTATTACACCATAGAGGAGTGTTATCTCCTAGAGACTAGCAGCTGGAGCTCGTGGACTGCAACCCAAATTACATACTCCCTATACAGTGCACGACTTCTGACAGGGTGGTGAGCGGTAAGAGGCAGTGCACTATATTGGGGATAGGGTGCCATAAGGCACTTGAAATTGGCACTAAAGAGGAAATGAGGAAACACTAGCATCCTGCTATGTATCTCAAATACATTATGGCGAATGATGCCGGCCGTTTTATTGTTCCTGAAGAATAAATGCAGAACTGACTGAACGAGTTACGGTAACAGTTCATTTGGATAGCCCATCTGTAGATGCTCTACAATAACATTTCAACTAACTATCTACTAACCCTAATCCTAACCTTAACCCCTTATCCTAACCCTAAACTTAACCCGTACCCTTATTCTAAACCTAACCTTAACCTTAACCTTATTCTAAACCTAACCTTAACGTAACCCTAGCAAGCAGACGCTGATCAACAGATAGTTTGTTGATAGTATGACCATCTGCAGAGCATCTCCCAAGTGTGATCCAATTTCCTGAGTAAATGACGGAATGAGTGTGTGTGTGTGTTCTTACTGGGCTGTTGAGGATCATGAGACACTGATCAAAGTGGTGGTGCTCCATGGTGGAGTGGCAGTAGAGCTGGGCCAGGGGGTGGTCACTCCTGATGGAAGTAGTTACACACAGAACTGTGAGATACGCACACGCACACACACACACAGAGAAATATACGCACACACACACACACAGAAAGATACACACACACACGCACACACGCACACACGCACAAACACACACACAGAGAGAGAAAGATATGCATACGCACACACACACCACACACACACACACACACACACACACACACACACACACACACACACACACACACACACACACACACACACACACACACACACACACACACACACACACACACACACACACACACACACACACACACACACACACACACACACACACACACACACACACTATTACAGCCTACCTTTGTATGTAGGAGTTGTTGACTCCTCTGTGGTCCAGGTCGTGACTCAGGGTGGCGATCATCAAGGCCAGGATCTCCAGCTCACTCATATTACTCTGACAGACAGAGAGATGGAGGGAGAGAAAGAGAGGGAGAAGAAGAGAATGAGGCACACCATCCACAAAGATGTCATTGGGGTTTCCCTTTACAAAGATCATAGTACACACACACACACCCACAGACACACACTGACAGACACACACAGACACAAGCACCCCCGCACCAACTTCCATCACAAGGCCATAGGAGGCTACCAGCAAACAAACATAGACACAGGTTCACATATGTACACCGTATGCACGCATACATACATACACCCACACACATACACATACATAAGCTTTATCTTGTCCAAGTCTCAGTTGTAAATGAAAACTTGCTCTCAACTGGCCTACCTGGTTATATAAAGATTAAATAAAAATATTAAATACATAAACCCACATACATACTAGAGGTCGACCGATTAATTAGGGCCGATTTCAAGTTTTCATAACAATCGTCAATCTGCATTTTTGGACACCGATTAGGGCCAATTACATTGCACTCCACGAGGAGACTGCGTGGCAGGCTGACCACCTGTTACGCGAGTGCAGCAAGGAGCCAAGGTAAGTTGCTAGGTAGCATTACATTTATCTTATAAAAAACAATCAATCTTAACATAATCACTAGTTAACTACACATGGTTGATGATATTACTAGTTTATCTAGCTTGTCCTGTGTTGCAGATAATCAATGCGGTGCCTGTTAAGTTATCATCGAATCACAGCCTACTTCGCCAAACGGGTGATGACTTTGCAAGCGCATTCGCGAGAAAAAGCACTGTCGTTGCACCAATGTGTACCTAACCATAAACATCAACGCCTTTCTTAAAATCAATACACAAGTACATTTTTTAAAACCTGCATATTTAGTTAATATTGCCTGTTAACATAAATTTCTTTTAACTAGGGAAATTGTGTCACTTCTCTTGCGTTCTGTGCATGCAGAGTCAGGGTATATGCAGCAGTTTAGGCCGTCTGGCTCGTTGCGAACTGTGTGAAAACCGTTTCTTCCTAACAAACGTAATTCATTTGTCAGAATTGTACATAATTATGACATATATTTGAAGGTTGTGCAATGGAACAGCAATATCACATTGTAGGATTTTTAATGAATTTATTTGCAAATTATGGTGGAAAATAAGTATTTGTTCAACTACAAACAAGCAAGATTTCTGGCTCTCACAGACCTGTAACTTATTCTTTGAGAGGCTCCTCTGTCCTCCACTTGTTACCTGTATTAATAGCACCTGTTTGAACTTGTTATCAGTATAAAAGAAACCTGTCCACAACCTCAAACAGTCACACTCCAAACTCCACTATGGCCAAGACCAAAGAGCTGTCAAAGGACACCAGAAACAAAATTGTAGACCTGCACCAGGCTGGGAAGACTGAATCTGCAATAGGTAAGCAGCTTTTTTTTAAGAAATCAACTGTGGGAGCAATTATTAGGAAATGGAAGACATACAAGACCACTGATAATCTCCCTTCGAACTGGGGCTCCACGCAAGATCTCACCCCGTGGGGTCAAAATGATCACAGGAACGGTGAGCAAAAATCCCAGAAACAGAGAGCTGGGACCAAAGTAACAAAGCCTACCATCAGTAACACACTACGCCGCCAGGGACTAAAATCCTGCAGTGCCAGACGTGTCCCCCTGCTTAAGCCAGTACATGTCCAGGCCCATCTGAAGTTTGATTGGGAGAATGTCATATGGTCAGATGAAACCAAAATATAACTTTTTGGTAAAAACTCAACTCGTCGTGTTTGGAGGACAAAGAATGCTGAGTTGCATCCAAAGAACACTGTGAAGCATGGGGGTGGAAACATCATGCTTTGGGGCTGTTTCTCTGCAAAGGGATCAGGACGACTGATCCGTGTAAAGAAAATAATGAATGGGGCCATGTATCGTGAGATTTTGAGTGAAAACCTCCTTCCATCAGCAAGGGCATTGTGAAGATGAAACGTGGCTGGGTCTTTCAGCATGACAATGATCCCAAACACACCGCCCGGGCAATGAAGGAGTGGCTTCGTAAGAAGCATTTCAAGGTCCTGGAGTGGCCTAGCCAGTCTCCAGATCTCAACCTCATAGAAAATCTTTGGAGGGAGTTGAAAGTCCGTGTTGCCCAGCAACAGCCCCAAAACATCATTGTTCTAGAGGAGATCTGCATGGAGGAATGGGCCAAAATACCAGCAACAGTGTGTGAAAACCTTGTGAAGACTTACAGTAAACGTTTGACCTCTGTCATTGCCAACAAAGGGTATATAACAAAGTATTGAGATAAACTTTTGTTATTGACCAAATACTTATTTTCCATCTTAATTTGAAAATAAATTCATTAAAAATCCTACAATGTAATTTTCTGGATTTTTCTTTCTCATTTTGTCTGTCATAGTTGAAGTGTACCGATGATGAAAATTACAGGCCTCTCTCATCTTCTTAAGTGGGAGAACTTGCACAATTGGTGGCTGACTAAATACTTTTTTGCCCCACACACACACACACACACACACACACACACACACACACACACACACACACACACACACACATACATACATACATACATACATACATACATACATACATACATACATACATACATACATACATACATACATACATACATACATACATACACATATACACCCACACACATACATAAACCCACATACATACATACACCCACACACATACATCCACACACATACACCCACACACATACATACACCCACACACATACACATATACACCCACACACATACATACACCCCCACACGTACGCACACATATATCCCCTCCTCTCCACTACCTCGACAAAAGAACACACAGGTGCTTATCACAAGTCATAAATACGACCAACGAGACACAAATGGTTCGGCAAACAAACTCACACCGCAACCCTCGACACGCACGCACACTCATTACAGAGAGGGGTGTTAGGCTCTTAGCACTGTCTGCTTGAGAAAGCGGCTTACACATGAACTCAACAGACATTTGTTAGCAACAACGGGAGTGTAACATTTAACCTACTGCTTCCGCTGCAAAGCCAACCAGGACAGAGCTGGGTGTGAGCACCGAGGGGAACCGGGTTAAACTGGAACTGCGTGTTTGGGATACGTTGAGTTCTGTTTATGTCTGAGACAGTGCCTGCTCAAGTGTCCGTTCAAGTGTCTTCAACTTGCTATTCGCAATAACAATATTCTTCATAATATCTGATGACTTTCAGTCAAGATCAGTCAAGATATCGGAGTAACACATTCAGATGTAGTGGAGAATATTTGTTGTTTTGGTATTTAAATATGGCGGTTACTGGAAGCCAATGCTGACTTGACAAAACACAATGGTCGGACGGACCCAGTCATGGCACTGTTACAGCACGGTGACTCATTAGCCATTGATCGAACTAACACACACGAGACGTGCTGCTGGGGTTGATTATCTACTGATTGGACGACGTGACCCGGCACCCCTGCCCTGCTGGACATTGATTGGCTGAGCTCACCTGTAACTGGCCAGATTTGAACAGGGCGAACATGCACTGGGAGGTGTTGAAGGCGTGTCTCCAGTTGTGGTAGGCCACGTTCTTCCTATAGTTCTTCTTTACGCTCAGGATCCACTGGCACAGACTCTACAGAGAGAGAGGAAAGGGGGGGGTTAAGGGATCGCAGCAGGAGATAGACAAGAAAAAGTGGGGAGAAAGAGGGAAAGATGTGGGGGAGGAGGAGGAGAAGAGGGCAAAAACAGACCAAATGGTAAACAGTGACAGCGAGTATCTGCACATCCTCAATCGGTAGGGCTTGATATAATCTGGCCAGCCTGGCATTCTGACTTCTGACGTACCTTTATCCAATCTTCCCATGTCCATCCATTTGCCGGCATCGGCTTCCAAAACAATTCCCCATTAGTCAATGCACAGTAGTGGCTAACACTTTTCGCCTGACATGCCAATAATCGAAAATGAATTTGATTGGCATTTATGTTGCCCTTTTCTCAACCTCAAAATGCTTTGCATTGTATGCTGTTCAAGTCCAATCTATTGTTACTGCTGAAAGGTCAGGTCACTACGGTATCTCTCATACTGTATCCTCTCAATTCTCAATTGTATGGCTGTTCTGAGGCCAGTGATGGTCAACCATGCCTCATAGGAGTGCAGTGGAGTGATCAGTGAGGTACAGCCCGACACTGAACTAGAGCGCTGACCTGCTCTTGTTTATACACTTGGGTGGTCAGCGTGCCTGCTCTCACTCACAGAGCTGAAAAATAACCGGGCTCTGTGTAGGGCCCTCACAGCCTATCAAAGGCTCTCTTTATGAGCCGTCCTCGCCGCGGGCACTCCGGAGGTTAACTGTGCCGTTAGAGAACCTCTTAATAATGTAATGGGGTGAGGGGCTGTATTTTAGGATGTAAAAACACACACATCTATGTCAACACTTGTATGCACAGTTGCGTATACACACACACACACTACAATTAACACACACACACACACACCCACCAACCTTGTATTTCATCTGGAAGTTCTGGACCAGGTTGAGGTCTACAAACATGCGTATGGTGGCCTGAGTGGTCTCAGCGTCGGACAGCTCAAAGTCACTGAAGCTAAACTCCATCAGGCGCAGAGACTGGGCTGACGGAACAGTGGCTGCCTTCAAATACAGAGGGAGAGAGAGGGTAGAGGAGTGTGTGAGATGGATGCACACACACACACACACACACGCACACACACGTTCATATACGATATGCACGCAGGTACACACACACATATGCTGTAGGTATGCACACACGCACGCACATAGACACACGCATGCTCACACGCCCACATACCCTCCCTAAACACCAGGGATCTATAGCAGGCATTAATAATCGATGAGCTGTGATCAGCAGAGTCTAAGGCACACAGGAGGAGCATCTATCTGTGTTCGGCTCGCCTCCCCTACAACTGACAGACGGCACATCTACACAGAGCAGACAGGACACCCCCTAATGCACACAGGATCTCTCTCTCTCTCCTCTTCTGCTGTCTCAACCACTCCGTCTCTTACTTTATTTCGGATCACTTCCTCTTTAATCTGTGGTTGTATATTAATCCTCTCTCTCCTTCTCCATTTCTGTCCCCCTGTCACCGTCTATATCCGTTGCCGTCTCTCTCTTCCTCTCTCCATCTCTCTCTCTCTCTCTTCCTTTCTCCATCTCTCTCTCTCTCTCTCTCTCTCTCTCTCTCTCTCTCTCTCTCCTCTCTCTCTCTCTCTTCCTTTCTCCATCTCTCTCTCTCTCTCTCTTCCTCTCTCCGCCCCCTCCTTTCTCCATCTTGCATATACACACTCTGGCATTTTCTTGACCTCTCTGTCTGGTCGTTTCAATCTCTATCTCTTTCTGGCAGCAGAGCCAGCTCAGACGGAGAGAGACAGAGAGAAGCCGTTGGGACTGAGAGAGATAAAAGAGCGAAAGCAGGGGAATCCCGTAATATTATTCTGTCAGACAGAAAGCATAACTACCACCACCACCATAGATACAGTGTACACCATTTAGCATACGCTTTTATCCACATTCCTTACACATGGGTGATCCCAGGAATCGAACCCACAACCCTTGGCATTGTAAGCATCATATTCTACCGACTGAGCCACAGAGAAGACGTTTTTATTTATATATTTTAAATTTTACACCTTTATTTCAACAAGGAACACAGACTGAGACCAAGGTCTCTTTCACAGCTGGGCCCTGCGTATACATGTTTACACATAAAGTTTAGGCACAATGATTAAGAAACTACACAAGACAAGACGATCACAGATAACACAAAAAAATACAGCGACAGATTACATTTACACACAGGTTATTCCCACTAACAGCACAATAACTTGCATTAGACAGCGAAGTCCAACCCACGTTTTGATATACAACACAGTGGTGAGTTCTGTAGCTAGCACCCGTAATAAACCTAAGTGCGCAATGATAATTAGCATCCAGTGATTTAAGTGTTGATGCCGTAGCATGCATGTAAATAATATCCCCATAATCTATAACAGACATACAGTATGAATGCTTCCGCTCAGTGTTTGAGATCAATTGACACCCTTTACCATGGCACTTTGAGATTTATTTTAAACTGCTAAAACCCTTACGCACCACTGCACTTTGTATACCAGGGTTCGCTGGCCTTCTCTAGTCACTCATAGGCTCAGGCACTGGTATACTTTTATTTACAAAGCCATTTTGGGTTTACTACCTTTTTATTTGGGCATTTCTATTGTTCTTTTATGTGCTCTGCGCCATCGTCTTGGAACTCCTTACAAAATACTTTTAGAACTTGTCCCGATTGGTATTTTTAAATCACTGATGAATGATCTTGAGACTGATTCCCTGACCTGTCAATGTTTTTAAATGGCTGTTTTTGATTTTGTTCTACTCTTGTGAATTCTATGGTTTTTACTAGATTTACTTGCAGTTTTTCACATTGTTTGTCTGTAATTCTTGTAATGACTTGGTGCTGCCTATCTTGGCCAGGACGCTCTTGAAAAAGAGATTTTAAATCTCAATGAGCCCTTCCTGATTAAGTAAAGGTTAAATAAAATAAATTAATAAATATTAAATCATTCTAACTAGGGAAACATCAATACTTCAGAGAGTCAACGGCTCAGTGACGGAACACTGCCTGGGGAGGGTGATATGGCCTAAAAAGGAGTCCGTGGCCCAGATATGATACTGTGCTGTACCTCATCAGCCACCATACTACAGCCTCCACTGCCTCAGGGAAAATATATAATTAGATTTTCGTCATCAGGCCATTTCATCTCAGGATATGAAAATGCCGTATGATCTTCGGAAAAGGTCACGCAGTATAAATGAGCGTCTAATAGTGTTCGGGGGTGGGACCAAGTTTCAGAGAAAGCCGTATGGATTTATCTGAAAATGTAACAAAAAAAGAAAAAAAGAAAGGAAGAGAAAGAAAGAAAAGAAGAAGGAAACTAAAAAGAGACAAAGTAAAAGCTAATGAAGGCCTTAAACAAAGCCCTTCTCCCTATGTGGTCGTAGTGTCTCCTCATGTGCACAGTTAGAATATAATTGGACAAGTCGTTAAATGAGTCATATTAACTAAATAGCTGCTCCCACTCTAATCCATATATTATGGCAGCTAGCGGCAGACCTAAAGACTCGCCACCTGAATTACTTCATAAGGAGTTAAATATGCTGACACCTTAGCATTAGCTGGCAGGAGTCGGATTATTCTCTTTAACCCCAATTAATCATTGAGAATCTTTCAAAGCAAATGATTCGGGCCTTTAAATAGGCTTTCTGGAATGGGTATTGTGCATACTTTCACTTTTAAATCCTACTGCGGTCTTTTTTCCTGTTCTTTCTTTCTTCAGTCCATTATCCCCATAGGTCTTAATGTATGTATCAGTGTGAGAGTCGGCCATATTGTGTTACTAATTGGTTGGGTTTACACGCTGAATCAGCGCTGGGTCTCGTTACATGATGGCTGAAGTCCACTCATCTTTATACTGCCTGATGGAAGACATCTGTCTGGCATTGTGTGTGTGTGTGTGTGTGTGTGTGTGTGTGTGTGTGTGTGTGTGTGTGTGTGTGTGTGTGTGTGTGTGTGTGTGTGTGTGTGTGTGTGTGTGTGTGTGTGTGTGTGTGTAGTGTTAAGTTAATAAATTGTAATTTACCGCGGTTACCTGCAGCGCCCGTGTCTCTTCCTCTGCAGCAGAGGCGTGATACGAGAGGACCTGAGAATGACACACACAAACACACAGCGACTGTTCTCCTTAAAAGTCAACACAATCGCTCTGACCGAGTATACAAATAAAAAACAGATTTCACATTTTGGTAGATGACACTTTCACAGATTTCCTCCCCCATGAGATGTTTCTGACCTCAGACAGACAGCCCTGCCACACACACATCCTTCAACCCCAAGTCCATCCATATCAGAGGCCTGTCATTGATAATTGGGGGAGAAAAACTGAGAAAGCTAGAAGAGGTCAGTCCTTGTGACGGCTACAGCGCCGCTGGAGAATGGGCTGAAGTGGTGGCTGCTGGGTAACGGCGGGGAGAGTGTCAGCTGCAGCCGAGAGGGGACGTCACCGGGGAGCCCTGACAGTGACAGCTCCAGAATAGAACAGTCAGGGAGAGAACAGGAGAGCGGGAGGACCGGAGGAGAGGAGGGGGATACATACGTCATCGAGGCCTGAAGAGGTCTAGGATAGAGTTGGAGTGATCACGCTAGTTCTGTTTTAACGCGGGGGAAGACGGAGCAGAGTGTGGAGAAGACTAGCCAGTCTTTCCTATTGGTAACCATCGCTGTTACTCTCGATCCCCCAAGGTCTCCATATTGCAGTTGCCTACAGAGGCACTGAGCTAGCATTATCTTACAGTACCTTCCCTCAATATTACCATGAACCATTAGGATGTAAAACTCCAAACTGACCTGAGACCTGTGTCTCTTACCTCCAATGTGACCTCCTGTTTGGCCATGGCTCTCTCCACTGTTTCATACATCTGGGTGTTCTGTATACCCAGTCCACAGAAGATGGCGAAGGCCTCCAGGAACTGTTCATCGTTTCGGTTGAAGGACTTCACCTTCCCTGATGCCTCATCCATCTTGTTCACCAACTGACACACACCTTCAAGACCCGACATAGGGGTAAATGTCGGAAACATATCAGGACGTTAATGACACACACACACCAGACAAAACATCGAACTGACACACAGTTGCAGACACACAGGACAAAAAAAGTGTTGTGCTTCTTTTTTTTTCTTTTTAAGTTTCTTATTTTTCCCACCACGAACTGACACACATTCCAGACACTTAGGGGACAAAACTTTAGTTTGCTTCTCATTTTCAATATTCAATAGTTCGCTGTGAGGGACGTCTTGTCTGAAACTAAAAGCTCCATCTACTCCATGACTAATAGTCCCATAAATGTTGGTTGACAGCAAAGTTCTAATGTATAAAACACCTGCCCTATCCTCAGCCTGGAGACCTACTTACTAGTCAACATCATGGAGACGTGTCATCAACCAACACTCTGATCCTTCCCCTTTACCTTCAGCTGCCCTTTCTCCTACATATCCTGCTTGACATTATAGGTGGCTTATTTTTACAATGTGACTTATCCGGAGTGAGTTACACTAGGGAATAAAATGTATACGGCTTCATTAATGTCAGTGTCAGAGCTACTAAGAACATATAATGTCCACGTTTGAATCAATAAATGAATTCTAAGGAAATTAAGTTGAGTGTAGAAGGGGAAGGGGAGGTATGGTAATAAATTCTATATTAAAGTCTAGTGGCAGTAGGTTGTCTTTTGATCTGAGTGTCTCCTGGACTCTCCAGGCAGTTGGTTGAGAGGCTAAAGGGACCTGTTCTGTTTGATCATTGGGGAGTGGGGGGACATACATTATGGTTACACCACTGCCCAGCTAATTAACTGATCTATTTGTGCCTTTATTCATACATGCAATTCAAATCTCTTTTACAAGAAAGACCTGTTTAGGTCTTGTAATGATCTCAGCTAATGATGTTAGGTTATAAATGCAAATGCAAATTATGCTGATGCTAAGGATGCATTAATGAATGAGAGGGAAAACTATTGGTTGCGACTAATGAATAAGGATACAATAGGGCAATATCTGTAAACACAAATCATAAAGAGAGAGAGAGAGAGAGAGAGAGACAGACAGACAGACAGACAGACAGACAGACAGACAGACAGACAGACAGACAGACAGACAGACAGACAGACAGACAGACAGACAGACAGACAGACAGACAGACAGACAGACAGACAGACAGAGGTAGGTACCTATTACTTTATCCTTCTTCCCGTTCCTGATAGGAGTACAGAGCAAACTCTTGATCTGGTTACTGGGGTGCTCTGGGTTTTCACTCTGAAGGAAACAAAGAACCACAACTAGAGGCTCTGGACAACAACAAAAAAGATGGCCAACATAGGATGAACATTCTGGAACAGATCATGTTCAGTACTGACCATCCAGGGAAAGCGTTGGTCTTTGGTGACGTCAGAGATGTTCAGAGGTTCCATGGTGTTCTTCACGTACTGGGCATACATGTAGTTTATCTGACTCACGTCACAGTCCCTGTGGGGAACACAACATTGTAATACTTGTTTTATTAGACTGTGGACAACTTCTACATTACTTACACATAAACACCCCAAGCATCCTTAGCGTATGACTGCTCTGTTGAGTTGGGTGGATCTCGTCACGTTGCCACTGCATTGGCTATATTGCATTGTATTGTCTTTCTAAGCCTCAGTGAATACGCATGTACAGAAGCCAGTGCTCTTCCCGATATGACGGCTGAGGCAGAACACTGGACTCTAGCCATTGCTGAAGGCTCCATACCTGGACTTAAGAACATCTCGGCTGATTGTCAGAAGGAACTGACTATGATTAAGCTTGACCAGGCCTGTCACGGCATAATGACGGTTTATTATTATCTCAACTGATGCCAGTACAGACAGAAACATGAATAACTAATATCCTATTTGTACTACTGCATATGTCTTTAAAGACAAGTTCTAACTGCAGCAGCAAAGCTGTGGCACGGTTGAGATGATGGCCAAAAGACAGACAAAAGTGGAGAACCTCCGCTGCTGCGCTCCTCATCAGGGACGGGGGGATACGTCTTTATTTGACTGTGCTGGTGGGGCAGCCAGCGGAAAATATGGAGCGTAGGGCTTGGGAATGTTTTCTAGTCGCGCCATAATTGGCTCAGAGTTCTGTCACTCATTGGGACACTACGTCACTGCCAAATCTAAGGGTAGAGCTCAAAATTCAAGCCCCTTGGGTGCTGCCATAGAGTTACAATAGAAGAGCCCATCCAAGAAGGCTCAAGGTCATTGGCCACAGATAAAATTATGTCAAATCACATTATATCTACAGTAGCTTTGATTGGACTGATCATGTCAACATCATACTTTCAATATCTTAGCTAGCAATCATCTTCATGAATCACGTCGACAATCCACTGTCAAATCCTTTTTAATCCTTGTCATATGAAGAGAAATAATGAAGATAAAATATAGCTAAAATGTATCGGTGCTCATCGGCCATTGAACATTACACAATGAGTGGTTTGAAAGGAATCAGTTGCGAACTGCAAGCACTGCAAAGCAATCACTAGCCTCCTATTCAGTGGAGTGGCTGTGTGGTCCCTATTCTGGGTTTAAGGGTCTCTTTTCCAAGCTTAAAATGATAAACATTCAACATTGGCCATGCTCAAAACAACTGTTAACTCGGAACTGGGAAATCTGACTTTAGTGAGTTCAAGAAAACTGGGAACTCTGGGGAAAAAAGAGCTCTGACTGGCAAAATATATTTTAAACGGTCATCCAACTCAGAATTGTTAGTTAGGAACTCGGGACTCTTTCTAGAGCTACCACCCAAAGATCACTGACGTCATCATGATTCAACCTTTTTTTCAGTTCCCAGTTGTCTTGAAAGCACCATAAATCTAGAGAATGCTAGACTTTGATGACAAAGTTGTCACACCCTGATCTTTTTCACCTGTCTTTGTGATTGTCTCCACCTCCCTCCAGGTGTCACCCATCATCCCCATTTTCCCTTGTGTATTTATACCTGTGTTCTCTGTTTGTCTGTTGCCAGTTCGTTAAGGTTTGCAAATACCCACACACAACACACTTGTTATGACTATGTGTTGGTGTTTTTAAAATACTATGTTTGATTTGTGTGTTCTATTTTCTTTGGGTTTCATGGGTTTTCCATTTGTCTTAGTGCCAATGTATCTTAAAGGGGCATGCACACACATGGAAGTTTCAGAAGTTTTTATTTTCTGAGTTTTAATTAAATACATTCATGATTTTGATAAAGGACTGTAATGGAAACCTGTGACACAACATGTATGAAATGTTTGACTGTTTTTCATTAACTTATCTAATATAGTAAGAAACACTTCTTTGAAGGGTTTGTATGACCTCTGACCTCTGTCATGACTTTCCATTGTGGTTTGATCACCCTCATTGGAAAGCCATTTTGACAATGAAATGAAGGTAATTTGTAATACTGATTTCAAGGTCTTTTGTAATATTGATAATTTTGATGAAGTTTATAGTTCTTAGCCATATTTGTGATTTGGATCAATGTGAAGAAGGAGAAGGCATTTCCTTTGACTATGGGTAGGCTGCCTTACGTCTATTTTCCTATGACCGTATGGGTACAATTATTTTTCTTTCTGGAGTCGTTAAGACGAGTGATTTGAATTTGATTTTGTTATTTGAAATGTTGTTTTATTTTTTGACCAATTGTAGTGTTTTATTTAAAAAAAAAATTTTTTACACATTACTCACATGGAGAGTTATGTGTCAAAATGGGGGAGGGTACAGTCCTCTGAGGTTTTGGATTGAAGTTTACACACCTTGAGTGATGTGTAGGAGTGTATGGAGTGATATATGAACGAGTGTATTGTTGTGTCGTTTGTTCTGTTCTATTCCCGATGGGTTATAGGGCTAACTTCCTGATCCTGTGGCTCTGCGATGAAGTTGACAGTGTGATGGGGAGTATAAGCCAATTTGAAAGAATAGTTTCAATAGAATGTGTTGTTATTCTCTTTGACATATGTTTAGACATTTGTTATATGAATAATTGGTAAAAGTAATAATTTATCATATCGTTAATGAACTGAACTAACTGTTTTTCTGATCTGTCCTCTCGAGGTTATCATGAAAAGTGACATCAGACGGCATCTTAATGCATGAAAGAGATAATTGGACCGAACAGTGTGTGTACCTCAAAACCCCCTCTAACTGGCTGAAGAAGAGTGACAAAGGCGTTGAATAAGGCCCTGTCCAAACCACTTCTACCGAAGGAAACAAGTCCGAGCCAGCAACCGGTGTACAGCATCCAATCTAAGCTATCAACTGCTTTTCTCTCATGTCTTTTCTCAGAGTGTGAGAGGAGTCCACATGGAGTGAGCATGGGGAGAGATCTGTTCTAAACTTCTCTAATGTTGCTGGTATACTGGTTGACGAATGGACAAGACATGGGTGGGTGGTAAAGGTGATGGCGGCTGAGGTGAGACATTGAAATTGGGACATTATCATGGCCATCCACTTTGAACTGTAAAGCTATCAAAAGACAACGAAAAGAACGCCAGAAGAATCAGTGCCGGGAGGGGGGGGGGGGTCAATTGTACCCAAAATTGTTTTTGACTTTTGGAGTATAGTGTTGATTGTAGAAGTCTACACTACATCCAATTATAGTAATTTAGATGAATAATGCATTGGGATACTGATCTGTATTATAATTGTTACGAACCCCTTTGGCCCTGCAGTCTAGGGGGGGATGGAAACGAGACCCGTAACATATCTCATGCAAATCATAACAGTGAACAGTGAGAACTAAAAGAAATCCACAGACAACTTAAATCTACCGTCAAACACTTCGGGTTTATTTTAAACACACGGCAATGTGGTGTGGGAAAAAGGGGCTGAGCTGGACCCAAGGAAAAAAATAATAAATATCCCAAAACCCCTAAGCTAGTCTTACCTGCTTCAAGCACAGCTAGCGAACTAACCAATAAAATACAGTGGGTGGTCCGACCAGTTCTAACTTGGGTATTTAGACAATGTTTTCCTAGGAGTAATGTATGCCCATGGGCGACTTGGCTTGGTATCCCCTTTTCACACCAACTAACAAACAGTCATACACCACAACAATACATACTCACAGGATAACAGACAAATGTGACATGTAGGCACAAAAACAAAAGAGAGAGAGAGAGAGAGTTTGGGAAAACTACTGACTGAGTTTTTAAACCAAGGGTAAAGGAAAAGGAGCAGGTGTGTCTTCAGTGGTGACTGATTGGCGACTGATTACTGCCACCTGTGACTAGGGCAGAAGGAGAGAAAACAAATACACACACAGGATACCTGTATCCGTAATAATAATTGTGCTAAAAAAAAGTTAATAGTAGAATGAATTGGGTTTTTGACTGGATCTTAATATAATTTAGATTCTGCCAATGTTGATGTGTGTAAAATGTAGTTTTTTTTTTACTTTGAGTGATAGGACCAATTTGAATTACTGAGTAATGTCATTCTAAATTCTGTCTGGAGAATTCATTTGATTTTTAATTATGATTTGGAAACGGAATGATTTTTTAAACTGAAGGGTTGATTTGAGTTTAGTATGTTAATACTTATATGAATGAAGCAATGCATGTGTTAGGATTGATTGCTTTGATCGTTGTTATGAACTAAAGATGTCGACACTATTATCAACATGCCCTGGTGAATGGAGAGGGTGAACTCTGATCTGGAGAGTGATCCTAATCTATTTGCTCTATAGGCATTCCACTAATAGTGGAATCATGATGCTTGTCTTGGGTCATTTTCATTAGGCACCAATGGAATAAATTTGACCTTAACTCGGAGTCACTACCTGGATATGCTAATATCCGTTTCTGGGATGGAAATAGTTATTTCCACCATGCTGACCCATTGAAGTATGATGGATAACTAAAGCTTATTTTGTTAAACTCCATTGTTGCATACACTGGACTATGTATTAAATAAGTGCTTTTCACTGTCTATGAATATATAGCTTTGAATCTCATAAACTGTATGCATTTTTTGTTTTTCTTCATGGGTTCGTGCAGGTGACTGTGTATCATAACCTTCCCAGACAAATTGCTATAATACTTAGAAAATGTGTTGGAGGTTGAAATGGGAGACAGTGCTTACGTTTCCTCGAAGGAGGTTGAGCCAGTGCTGTGGCATTCGGTCACGTGCAGGATACCATGCAATCAGTTATTGTTTTTGTACTTCTTGGTTTATGTAGAATGTATGCATTTTCTACATGTGAATGAATGTTCTTTAATCTTGTAATTTTCTCATAAATTGAGAGGATTCTCAAAATGGGGGAATGTGAGTGTAAAATTGAAAGATTGTTATAATACTTTAATTGCATCAAATGTTTGTTTTATTCAACAGAATAGAGTATTCTTAACTATTGTGTGTGTGTTCTACTGAGGATGGGTCTCAGGGAGATAACACTGACAGGAGATTTACCATGTCTTTTGGGTGATAAAACCTAAAGAGCATTCCAGAGCACGAGTTAATGTTTCTGTTCTATACCATACCAGGGAGAGATGGCTCCAGTTTGGAGTCAGAGGGCCAGACACTGGTCTCTACACAATGAAAACTGTTGACACAGCAGATACTGTCGGCTATGTATTATAGGTATCTTTCATACAAATCTTAACCTTGTGACCCATTCTATATACAGTGCCTTGCGGAAGTATTCGGCCCCCTTGAACTTTGCGACCTTTTGCCACATTTCAGGCTTCAAACATAAAGATATAAAACTGTATTTTTTTGTGAAGAATCAACAACAAGTGGGACACAATCATGAAGTGGAACGACATTTATTGGATATTGCAAACTTTTTTAACAAATCAAAAACTGAAAAATTGGGCGTGCAAAATTATTCAGCCCCCTTAAGTTAATACTCTGTAGCGCCACCTTTTGCTGCGATTACAGCTGTAAGTCGCTTGGGGTATGTCTCTCTCTTTTGCACATCGAGAGACTGACATTTTTTCCCATTCCTCCTTGCAAAACAGCTCGAGCTCAGTGAGGTTGGATGGAGAGCATTTGTGAACAGCAGTTTTCAGTTCTTTCCACAGATTCTCGATTGGATTCAGGTCTGGACTTTGACTTGGCCATTCTAACACCTGGATATGTTTATTTTTGAACCATTCCATTGTAGATTTTGCTTTATGTTTTGGATCATTGTCTTGTTGGAAGACAAATCTCCGTCCCAGTCTCAGGTCTTTTGCAGACTCCATCAGGTTTTCTCCCAGAATGGTCCTGTATTTGGCTCCATCCATCTTCCCATCAATTTTAATCATCTTCCCTGTCCCTGCTGAAGAAAAGCAGGCCCAAACCATGATGCTGCCACCACCATGTTTGACAGTGGGGATGGTGTGTTCAGGGTGAAGAGCTGTGTTGCTTTTACGCCAAACATAACGTTTTGCATTGTTGCCAAAAAGTTCAATTTTGGTTTCATCTGACCAGAGCACCTTCTTCCACATGTTTGGTGTGTCTCCCAGGTGGCTTGTGGCAAACTTTAAACAACATTTTTTATGGATATCTTTAAGAAATGGCTTTCTTCTTGCCACTCTTCCATAAAGGCCAGATTTGTGCAATATACGACTGATTGTTGTCCTATGGACAGAGTCTCCCACCTCAGCTGTAGATCTCTGCAGTTCATCCAGAGTGATCATGGGCCTCTTGGCTGCATCTCTGATCAGTCTTCTCCTTGTATGAGCTGAAAGTTTAGAGGGACGGCCAGGTCTTGTTAGATTTGAAGTGGTCTGATAATCCTTCCATTTCAATATTATCGCTTGCACAGTGCTCCTTGGGATGTTTAAAGCTTGGGAAATTTTTGTATCCAAATCCGGCTTTAAACTTCTTCACAACAGTATCTCGGACCTGCCTGGTGTGTTCCTTGTTCTTCATGATGCTCTCTGCGCTTTTAACGGACCTCTGAGACTATCACAGTGCAGGTGCATTTATACGGAGACTTGATTACACACAGGTGGATTGTATTTATCATCATTAGTCATTTAGGTCAACATTGGATCATTCAGAGATCCTCACTGAACTTCTGGAGAGAGTTTGCTGCACTGAAAGTAAAGGGGCTGAATAATTTTGCACGCCCAATTTTTCAGTTTTTGATTTGTTAAAAAAGTTTGAAATATCCAATAAATGTCGTTCCACTTCATGATTGTGTCCCACTTGTTGTTGATTCTTCACAAAAAAATACAGTTTTATATCTTTTTGTTTGAAGCCTGAAATGTGGCAAAAGGTCGCAAAGTTCAAGGGGGCCGAATACTTTCGCACGGCACTGTATCTGTTGTTCGTCATGTAGGTTGAAAGGGGTGTATCTTGGCTATATAATACCTTTGTACTTTTGTCTTGGGGCTCTCAACGAATCATTTGATCGTGAATTGTCAACCAGCCATCATTATCGTAGAGCACACAATCGATTCACTTTATATGTGTGTGTTGTATTGACCTGCTCCCTTATTAATAAGTGATTCAAGATTTAGTTTAAGTATAACTCTGACTTGTGTGATACGGTTGTCTCCCCTCATTTGATAGTAAAGAAATTAACCACCACATCCTGTCTCTCGATTGTTCCTGTTTTCTAATTTTCCTGTTTTTTACCTTTTCTGTCTGCCCTGACCCTAAGAGCCGTCCTGTACCTTTGCCCCACCCATCTGGATTACTGACCTCTGCCTACCCTGACCCTGCCTGCCGTCCTGTACCGTTGACCCACCTATCCGGGCCAGCTGCGCAACGCCATCTCCTCCCAAGGAGCCACCATTGGGAGGCACGAGGAATTGCTTCGTGGCCTTATGGAGGCCTTAATAAACCATCAAGTTAGTTCTTAAAAATAAAAAAATTGATACTTGGAATACTTTAAAAAGTGAGCCTATACAACACTCGGCCTCCCTTGCTAACCTTATAGCACAGTTTAATCGTGCAAATTTAAACATTGGCTGAATGCCATGACCGGGCGTTGGACATTTTGCTGGAGCAATTCCACAGGTTGTCTGGGGGACAACCTACCACGGAGATAACCCCTCAGCAACTCAGCTGTTATCAGTGCACTCTCACCGCTTACTCCACCTTCTCGGGAGCCCCGCTTACCTCCCCCGGGAACGCTTCAATGGAAAGCCGAGCACCTGGCGGGCGTTTCTAGCTCAGTGTGCCCTCATCTTTGAGCTTCAGCCCTCCTCCTTCCCCTTGGATCGCTCCAAGATAGCCTACCTCATCACACTCACCTGGGAGGACTCTCACCTGGGCTACTGTTGTATGGGAACAGCCAGCCATATGCTTTAGTCTGGAGGGGTTCGTGGGAGAGGTGAAGAAGGCTTTGATGGTCCATTCTACGGGAGAGAAGCTGCCCGGAAGCTAATCCAACTGCAGCTGGACTCCCACAGAGTGGCAGACTATGCGGTGGATTTCCACACGTTGGTGGCGGAGAGTGATTGGAACCAGGAAGCGCTGTGCGATATGTTCCTGCACGGCATCTCGGAGGTGGTCAAGGACAAGCTTGCTGCTCGGGAGTTACCTACGGATCTCGATTCCCTCATCGCGTTGACCATGGGCGATTACAGAAACGACGGAGTGAGAGGAAATTTGATTTCGCTCACACGTCCAGGGATTCCAACTTGCCTCCGAGTCAACCCGGAAGTCCCCAATGGTCCTGTTGATGAAAGAAACCGAGGCTTCCTGATCCTTCCCCAAGAGTCGCCGAAGCTGGCCGAGTCACCGCTTCCCTAGCCTATGCAAGTAGGCAGACCTGGGCTGTCGCCAGCGGAACGGCAATACAGGATCAACGCGAAGAGGTGTCTGCATTGCGGGACTCTTGGTCATTTTGTGTCCTCTTTTCCGTTAAAAGACCAGGCTCACCGGTAGGAGTGAGTACTCTGTTGCGCCATATGGAGAACCTTTCTGCTTTCCTTGCTCGCACCCCTTTTCATGCCATTCTGCTGTGGGGAAACCAGTCTAAATCTCTCTCTCTCTTGACTCTGGGGCCGATGAGTTTGTTGGACGCTACACTGGCTTCCGAGCTGAACATCCCCACTCAGCCTCTCTCCATTCCCATGGATGTTAGTGCGCTGGACGGGCACTCTATAGGCTGGGTCACTTATAATACCACTCCCATCAACCTACAGATGTCAGGGAATCACAGTGAGACTATTCAAAGTCTCCTCAGATTACCATGGTTTTGGGATTCTCCTGGCTCCAGTGACACAATCCCCTCATCAACTGGTGCCATTATGGTCTGGGGGCTCGGAAGGTGCCCCGGACCTTTCCACCATCCCCGCGGAGTACCAGGACCTCGGGGAGGTGTTCAGCAAGGCCCAGGCCACTTCGTTTCCACTGCACCGACCCTAAGACTGCGAAATTGACCTTCTCCCTAGCAACTTTTATCGCCGCTTTATCTGGGGTTACAACACCCTGACTTACCCTGTCTGCACTCACCTTTACCAAGATTCCGTTCACGTGGTCCTCTGCCACTGACCGGGCGTCCCAGGACCTCAAACAGCACTTTTCCTGCATCCCTGCACCTTCTTCTCCCACTGCCTCAACGTCACGGGGAGGAACTACGATGTGGGGAATGGAGAGCTTCTCGCGATGAAGATGCCTTTGGAGGAATGGCGGCACTGGTTGGAAGGGGCAGAACATCCGTTCATTGTGTGGACCGACCACAAAAACCTGGAGTATCTCCGCACCGCCAAGCGCCTAAACTCCAGGCAAGCGAGATGAGCCCTGCTGTTTACCCGGTTCAACTTTTCCTTCTCTTACCGCCCGGGGTCCAGGAACGTCAAGCCAGATGCCCTGTCTCGCCGCTATAGCCCCACGGTTACCACCCCGGAGCCCGAAACCATCTTTCCCACCTCGTGCCTGGTGGCAGCACTCAGCTTGCATATAGGGAAACATGTCTGGGAGGTGCAGCGTTCCAAGATTAACCCTGGGGGGGCCCAGATAACCGGATGATTGTGCCTGATGCTCTCTGCTCCATGGTCCTGGAGTGGGCCCATTCCTCCAGGCTTGCCTGCCACCCGGGCTCCCGTCGGACCCTGGTCTTCGTGCGACAACGCTTTTGGTGGCCTACTATGGTTACGGATGTCGCCGCGTTTGTCGCTGCCTGCATGTCTGTGCTCAGATCAAGACATCAAGACTCCTCGGCAAGCTCCGGCTGGTGATCTGCAACCACTGCCTGTCCCTGACCGTCCCTGGTCCCACATATCCCTGGATTTTGTCATGGGTCTCCCCCGTCTGAGGGCAGCACTGCCATCCTGACTGTGGTCAACCGGTTTTGCAAAGCCGCCCACTTCATTCCTCTCCCCAAAATACCCTCAGCCAAGGAGACGGCCCAGCTCATGGTGCAGCACGTCTTCCGGATCCATGGACTTCCAGTTGGCACCCCTAGAGGTCTTCGGCCAGCCTGTCCTCTCGGTTCCACCCCCAGTCCAATGGCCAGTCGGAGTGAGCCAACCAGGACCTCGAGACTACTCTGCGCTGCCTTGTCTGCGCCAACCCCACCACCTGGAGCCAGCAGCTTGTGTGGGTGGAATATGCCCGCAACACCCTTTCCTGCTCTGCCATGGACCTATCGCCATTTGAGTGTTCCTTGGGGTATCAGCCCCCGCTCTTCTCTGAGCAGGAAGAAAAGGTTGGCTTACCTTCTGCCCAGATGTTTGTCTGCCACTGTCGTCATACCTGGAGGAGAGCCCAGTTGGGCCTCCTCAAGACCATGTCCAGGTATCGACGACAAGCGGATCGCCATCCGACCCGACTCCACGGTATCATCTCAGGCAGAAGGTATGGCTATCCACCCGGGATCTGCCCCTCCGGGTGGAATCCTGAACTCTCCCCCCGGTTTATAAGCCCGTGTCCCATCTCTAAAATTATCAGCCCTGCTGCTGTTTGTCTTCTGTTGCCCCGTATCCTTCGTATACATCCCACATTTCATGTGTCCAGGGTTAAACTCATGTCTCACAGCCCTTTGTCTCTTGTTTCCAGGCCCACCCATCTCCCGCGTCTCCTCGTTGGCCAACCGGCATACAGGGTGAGGCGTTTCCTGAAGGTTCGACCTTGGGGCAGGGGGTTCCAGTACCTGGTTGACTGGGAGGGTTATGGGTTCCCACTTGGGACATTCTGGACCCAGGCTTCATCGCGGATTTCCGACACCCTGGTCAACCAGGTATGCGCCCAGGTAGGACGCCAGTTGGCACCCCTAGAGGTTTTTCAGAGTTCCCAGTTGTCTTGAAAGCACCATAAATCTTGAGAATGCTAGACTTTGATGACAAAGTTGTCACACCTTGATCTGTTTCACTTGTCTTTGTGATTGTCTCCACCTACCTCCAGGTGTCACCCATCTTCCCAATTATCCCCTGTGTATTTATACCTGTGTTCTCTGTTTGTCTGTTGCCAGTTCGATTTGTTTCGTCAAGCCTACCAGCGTTTTCCCCTCTGTTCCTGTCTCTTGATTTTTCCTGTTTTCTAGTTTTCCTGTTTTTGACCTTTTCTGCCTGCCGTGATCCTGAGCCTGCCTGCCGTCCTGTACCTTTTCCGCCCCCTATCTGGATTACTGACCTCAGCCTACCCTGACCCTGAGCCTGCCTGCCATCCTGTATCTTTGCCCCACCTATCTGGATTACTGACCCCTGCCTGCCCTTAACCTGTCTTTTGCCTGCCCCTGTTGGTTTAATAAACTGTTGTTAATTCGGCATTGTCTGCATCTGGGTCTTACCTCAAACCTGATAAAAGTGTGCTGTTCAAGTGAGCAAAGCACAACAAGGTGAGTCCAAAATTGTCTTGAATGCTACTGCATAAATGATGTAATATGCCAGGGAGATATGTATACTATAGCTAAGAAAGTAATACTGTATAGTAAGCTGTTAGTAGCCCATGTGCCTCACCCTAATAATTTGGCCCATTTTCCCCTCTTAATTTTGCCTACTGTTCTGACTTGGTGGTGCACATGTAGCCTATAACATGTTCTAAAGAAATGTAATCATTGTAACATAGTAACAGCTTTCATTGTCTGCTTATATGCCCCCTTTATATTTATCCTATGGTTCTGACTTGGTGTACAGGGAGAACACTGTAAGAATGGCCCATGTTCTGAATTCTGTTGCCGTACATTTCAAAAGTGCTGAACAAATAGTTATATTGACTACGTCCGTCCTAGCTTGCTCATTAACGTCTTCATCAAAATTACGGATCACCTCTTATCCGCTTGTCCTCCCCTTATGCCACAGTTTGTACATCTCAATTGTCAGTATAAACCACATTTGTTTAACATATCAGCTATGTTTTTTTAAAGGCAGTAAATGAAGCTGATTGAACTGTTTGGCTGCCAGACAAGGCTCCACTGATAGCCAGGAGTAACAGTGGTAAGGTATTGGGACTGCTGTTGGGACAGATTTATGTAGGCCGAAATAGTTTGTTTTGTTTGCCCCATCAAGATTTCCATGCTAAAATCGCCACTGTTACTTTGAGGTGTGTGTGAGAGTGATTGTGACTGTGTTGGACATCCTTAAAACGATCACATCTGAGCTCTCGTTTCGCTAGATTAGCCATGATTAGATGGCACTAGAAACTAATGAGAGAGACAGAGCAGCTTGAGAATGTGATGGAATTGGCTGGAATGGTGCTGGATGTGTGTGTGGTGCGTGTGTGTGTGTCTAGGCGCAGTCTTTTGGCTAATTATCAGTGTTATCACATGCTGGCCTCAAAGCAACTCTTATATTAGGAACATCGAACCTAAAAAGGAAACTGTGAAACTTCATTTCAATATAAAGGTACAATTAGTCAAACAAATAACCCAGGAATTTTGTGGGTCAATGAAAGAAAGAATCAATCAAACAAAAACTACTAGAGATAATTATACAAAATCAGCTTCAATGAGTAATAGGATTGCATTGATTCAGAACAGGACTGAATTACCCTCTCCGTGACATTCCTCTTCTCCATGCTGTGCAGTTTCGGCCTCCTTCGCCCAGGGCTAATGTCAAGTGTGTGTGTGTGTGTGTGTGTGTGTGTGTGTGTGTGTGTGTGTGTGTGTGTGTGTGTGTGTGTGTGTGTGTGTGTGTGTGTGTGTGTGTGTGTGTGTGTGTGTGTGTGTGTGTGTGTGTGTGTGTGTGTGTGTGTGTGTGTGTGTGTGCGTGCGTGCGTGCGTGCGTGCGCGTTCCTAAAAAGCCTCCCACCGACAGTTGACCACTGAGTCAAAGCTAACATCCTGCTGTTAGCTGTATCCCATTTGGCATTGGCCCCACGTGGTGGAGCGCTACAAATGACTGCCTCTTCAGACAGGAGTGGTCCTACAGTACACACAGAACATCCTATTCGGCCCATTAGAAGATGTAAACAGAATAGAAAGCGTTTGGGTCAGCTGAGCCAGAATGTAAAAGAATGAGACACACTTTTGTAAAAAGCAACCGTGTCTGTTTCATCTCACTTCTGTCCCCCTGGAAGTCTCACTGTGTCTTTTCCGGGGGGCATTCTCTCTCTTGCTGTCTTTCTCCATTTATGTCTCTCTCTCTAGGACAAGTGCACACACTTTCAGACAGGCAGACAGACAGAAATACACACACACTGACACCACCCCTCCCATCCTAATGCCCGTGCTCCCGTCCACATACAATCCTATTGTAAATGGCTGTGAGATGAGAGTTAGTGAGATGGAGATAGAGATTGAAGTGAACAGTAGGTGCTCCGCTGCCTGGCTGGAGGGCTCCGAGACGTAGGAGAACAAATCACAAATCTCCCCCCAGGATCAGGCTAAAGGGATTTACCTCCACTCTACATTTCAATGTAAGGCTTGTTCAGTTTTCCCCTGGCAGAGGACGAGCAGCTATTTTTTTTGCCAATTTCTGTTCCATATAGACTGCAACCATATCATCTAAAGATATAACATTGCTATAACATACTATTGCCATTTTATTCTTTCAAACAAGAGCGGTTTAGATTCACCTTAGCTGAGGTGAATTCAATTGAGTTCCAAGTTATTAGCCCCAGACCTAGCACGTAGAAAGAAGACATGACGTTGAAGGGTTGTTCACTGATTGTTATAATAAACAACACTTGACTTGCCATCTCCCACATAGACCCCCCACTGAATTCCCTCTATTGGACTCTGTAGCGTTGCTTATTGAAACATGAACCTTAGCTACCCACATGTGCAACCAATACAGCCTGTCAGGCAGCATGACTAGCGCATAGATCTCGGCTGAGCCCTTGGCTTCCGACTTCAAAACAGCCGTGTCCGTGCGTGACGTGCGCTCGTAGGCCCATCTCTGAAAGCCTTCCAAAGGCGAAGAAAAATCTCCCTTCATCGTAATAGGTTGCTCCTAAACAGATTGTGACGGAGGAGCTGTCCAATGAGTCTTAAAAGATGTTCTTAGAAAAGTTTTCAGCGTTCTTAGATCAGACCAGAAGTACTCCTCTAACAGGGAAAGGGAAGTAGCTCATGATCCGATGTCAAGGCTCTTGCCAAAGGGATGATGTGGGATTTTTCTTGAAAACATAAGAGACCTCAGAGGACCTTGAGTCAGATCTGTTAAAGTCAGACAGGTCTCGACTAAACACCATAGCTAGGGGCAGGAGCTTTTCCTGACCATATGACCTTTAACCTGACATAGGGAAAAACTCCTGGCCCTACCCCCCACCCACATCTCACTACCCACACTCCCACCCATGTACAACCCTATTGAAAATGGATCTGAGTTAGTGAGACAGAGATAGATAGAGATTGAAGTGAACAGTAGGCGTTTTGCTGCCTGGCTGGAAAACTCCGAGACGTACAAGAACAAAATCACAAATCTTCCCGAAGGATCAGGCTTTTACCTTCCCTCCACATTTCAATGTAAGGCTCATATATTTTCCCCTGGCAGAGGGCGAGCAGCTAACAGCTCTCACTCCGCCTCTCATCTCGTCCTCCCTCTCATTCTACCTCTCCGTCTCTCTTTCTCCCCCCATTAGAGAGAGACGATAAGCTCACCCCCGTTCCGGATCTTTGGGATGCTCTCTTTACCTGACCCCCCTCTCTCAAAGGCCTACAAAGACAATACTCAATACTTACTGTACAAATACACACTCAACTCAGTAGAGGTTACGATTGAGAATGAGTATTTCTCTCATTCTAAGCACTTTATGGCGCAACTCACGGCCCTCTGTCATCGGAGTAATATCACCCACCAGTGTGACACACGGCAGACATATTTCTCATATTTGGCAGTATTGGGAGGAACAACCCGTTTCAAATTAGTCAGGTTTAACAGTTAGAGGTTATCGCCTTACCTTTTGGGGACGTCTATGGCCTCTCCCAGCTCCTCGTATTCCATGTGAAACACGCTGGAGAAGGAGTTCTGGAACACAGAACCACCACAGCGGTTATTTACCTTACAGCGGCCATTACTGACAGAGGGAGAGGAGGGAGCGAGAGAGACATGCCAGCCCAGCAGGCTTACAGCTAATGCTATTAGTCTCCAGTGACAGTACACACAAATTCAGCGTAGCATAGACCTCAGAGAGAGAGAGAAAGAGAATGTGTGTATGTGTGTGTGTGTGTGCAGCGTGCACGCGTGTGTCAAGTAAAATGCAAGTAAAAATGTAGACTTCAGAGAGAGAGAGTGTATGCGTGTGTGTGTGTGTATATCATGATATCTGTGTGAGAGTTTTCATTCAGGACATATCAGGTTCCCCGCTCCTATCCAAACGATAATAATTGAGGCACTGCCATCCCTACAATCCTCTTCCTGCCCGCTCCCAAAGAAGAGAGGGAAGTTGATATATTACACATCAGGCCTTGCCAGAAGCCGAGTTTATTTCAGCATTCCAGGACTCACGGTTACTCCCTTATAGGGACTTGTTTTCAACCTGCACTCCCCTAGCAAAGGATCCATTTTCCATGTTTAATAGTCGGGAGGGTAAGACAGGATGTTTGGATTCTGAGTAAGTCATTCACATGACATTGATGGGGAGAAGTCGTGTTCGTTCGGGGGGGGTTGTCATTAGTTTACATTTTTATCCTGTCAGGGAATGTTTCCACCAAGTCCTATAGGTAACTCTTGGTTTTTGTCTTAGACGTAGGGGTATATGCATCCATCTACACTACCGTTTTAACATTTGGGGTCACTTAGAAATGCCCTTGTTTTTAAAAGAAACTATTTTTTTTGTCCATTAAAATAACATCAAATTGATCAGAAATACAGTGTGGACATTGTTGATGTTGAAATGACTATTGTAGCTGGAAACAGCAGATTTCTTATGGAATATCTACATAGGCGTACAGAGGCCCATTATCAGCAACCATCACTCCTGTGTTCCAATGGCACGTTGTGTTAGCTAATCCATATTTATCATTTTAAAAGGCTAATTGATCATTAGAAAACAATTTTTCCAATTATGTTAGCACAGCTGAAAACTTGTTCTGATTAAAGAAGCAATAAAACTGTCCTTCTTTAGACGAGTTGAGCATCTGGAGCATCAGCATTTATGGGTTTGATTACAAGCTCAAAATGGCCAGAAACAAAGACCTTTCTTCGGAAACTCGTCAGCCTATTCTTGTTCTGAAAAATGAAGGTTATTCCATGGGAGAAATTGCAAAGAAACTGAAGATCTGGTACAACGCTGTGTACTACTTCCTTCACAGAACAGTGCAAACTGGCCCTAAACCAGAATAGAAAGAGAAATGGGAGGCCCCGGTGCACAACTGAGCAAGAGGACAAGTACAAAAGAGTGTCTAGTTTGAGAAACAGATGCCTAAAAGTCCTCAACTGACAGCTTCATTAAATAGTACCCGCAAAACACCAGTCTCAACGTCAACAGTGAAGAGGCGACTCCGGGATGCTGGCCTTCTAGGCAGAGTTCCTCTGTCCAGTGTTCTTTTGTCCATCTTAATCTTTTATTTTTATTGGCCAGTCTGAGATATAGTTTTTTCTTTGTAACTCAGCCTAGAAGGCCAGCATCCCGGAGTGGCCTCTTCACTGTTGACGTTGAGACTGGTGTTTCAAAGTCAGTTAACGTAATTTGATGTTATTTTAATACACAATAAATAGCTTTTCTTTTAAAAAAAGGACATTTTTAAGTGTCCCCAAACTTTTGAACGGTTGTGTATGTCAGCAGAGTGTTCGGTTCGATTTTTATAGCAACAACACAGGGGACGTTTAACGAGACATGTCATGCACACAGATGCACATTACATGTTAATGTTTTTAAATGTATGTCAATTGTAAAGTACTTTGTCTGTAAGGTATTTTTCGTTATGTGTCGGGCCCCTGTAAAACTAGCTGTCGCCATTGGCGTCGGCTAATGGGGATCCTAATATACTGAACAAAAATATAAACGCAACACTCAACAATTTCAAAGATTTGACTGAGTTACAGTTTACAGAAGGAAATCAGTCAACTTAAATAAATTCATTAGGCCCTAATATATGGATTTCACATGACTGTGCAGTGGCGCAGCCATGGGTGGGCCTGGGAGGAGCCAATTCTGTCAAATGACGTTGGAGGCAGCTTATGTTTGAGAAATGAACATTCAATTCTCTGGTAACAGCTCAGTTGGACATTCCTACAGTCAAGCATGCCAATTGCACGCTCCCTCAAAACTTGAGACATCTGTGGCATTGTGTTGTGTGACACAACTGCACATTTTAGAGTGGCCTTTTATTGTCCCCAGCACAAGGTGCGCCTGTGTAATGATCATGCTGTTTAATCAGCTTCTTGATATGCCACACCTGTCAGGTGGATGGACTATCTTGACAAAGGATAAAATGCTCACTAACAGAGATATAAACAATTTTGTGCACAAAATTTGAGAGAAATAAGCTTTTTGTGTGTATGTAAAATTAACTGGGATCTTTTATTTCAGCTCATGCAACATGAGACATGGGACCAGCGTTTATATTTCTGTTCAGTATAAATAAAAAATGCCTGTAATCGTTTGGCATAATAACTAATCCAGGTTGTTTATAAAGGTCCATGTCAGGCAGACGAAACCCAGTCGCCTTATCTGAGCTGATCACTGACGTTATCTTCCTGTCTGGGTTGGTGCCTCCCCTCGGGTTGTGCTGTGGTGGAGATCTTTGTGGGCTATACTTGGCCTTGTCTCAGGATGGTACGTTGTTGGTTGAAGATATCCCTCTAGTGGTGTGGGGCTGTGCTTTGGCAAAGTGGGTGGGGTTATATCCTGCCTGTTTGTCCCTGTCCGGGTGTATCATCGGATGGGGCCACAGTGTCTCCTGACCCCTCCTGTCTTAGCCTCCAGTATTTATGCTGCAGTAGGTAATGTGTCGGGGGGCTAGGGTCAGTCTGTTATATCTGGAGTACTTCTCCTGTCTTATCCGGTGTCCTGTGTGAATTTAAGAATGCTCTCTCTAATTCTCTCGTTCGTTCTTTCTTTCTTTCTTTCTTTCTTTCTTTCTTTCTTTCTTTCTTTCTTTCTCTCTCTCTGAGGACCTGAGCCCCAGGACCATGCCTCAGGACTACCTGGCATGATGACTCCTTGCTGTCCCCAGTCCACCTGGCCGTGCTGCTGCTCCAGTTTTAACTGTTCTGCCTGCGGCTATGGAACCCTGACCTGTTCACCGGACGGGCTACCTGTCCGAGACCTGCTGTTTTCAACTCTCTAGAGACAGCAGGAGCGGTAGAGATACTCTTAATGATCGGCTATGTAAAGCCAACTGACATTTACAGCACAAGGTGCTGACTTGTTGCACCCTCGACAACTACTGTGATTATTATTATTTGACCATGCTGGTCATTTATGAACATTTGAACATCTTGGCCATGTTTTGTTATAATCTCCACCCGGCACAGCCAGAAGAGGACTGGCCACCCCTCATAGCCTGGTTCCTCTCTAGGTTTCTTCCTAGGTTTTGGCCTTTCTAGGTTTTTCCTAGCCACCATGCTTCTAGACCTGCATTGCTTGCTGTTTGGGGTTTTAGGCTGTGTTTCTGTACAGCACTTTGAGATATCAGCTGATGTAAGAAGGGCTTTATAAATACATTTGATTTGATTTGATCTGGCCTGGTTGGTTGTCACGTTTGTTATATAAATGAGCTGACCAAGGCACAGCGTGAGTAGAGTTCCACATTTTAAGTGAAACTTCAAAACAACAAAGAATAAACGAACGTGCAGTATGTAGCGCACATAGGCACGAAACAAAACAATATCCCACAACGCAGGTGAGAAAAGAGCCACACTAAGTATGATCCCCAATTAGAGGCAACGATCATCAGCTGCCTCCAATTGGGAACCATACTCACACCAACATAGAAAATAAAACCTAGAAAACCCTCTAGTCACGCCCTGACCTAAAACACCATAGAGAACCCCGAGGGCTCTCTATGGTCAGGGCGTAACATTGGTTATACATACCACATCTGATACAGCTCTCGGTTGGATTCAAGTCAGTGTACAACCCAAAAGAACACTGAGATGTATCTTTTTTTAAGAGGAGATTTTTAAAGGCAGGAGAGCATGCTGACCTCCCGTTGGGTGAAGCACGTCGGACCATATCAGATATCACATAAAACCACCCCAGCGTCGCCACTTCTAGGGGCTCAGTGGATAACTTCCCTCGACAAGTCACAGAACTTAGTTAATGAGGTATCAGAGCTCTGACTTGGCAAACGATTCGGATGCTTGTTTAAGGCTCGCTTTGTCATTTGCTGGAGTTTACACAGAGGGACATTGTATGTCTTTGTTGAGTTTGTGCAAACCTTTACATTGACATAAGCATATGGTCTTGCCAAACAGATAGACACTAAAAGCTTCCAAACTCATATTTCTAGAAAATGTATAGCTCTTCTAAGAAGCAATGTCTCTACGGTGAGAAAATCCAGATATTATTTATGGAAATTCTTGGTAAATTCATCCCTTTGTTGTTAGTATAAATGAGTGTTAGTATAAATGAGTGTTAAAGTGTTACTTTAACCCTTCACACTAATGGGAAATGGCCTATATGGATAAGGCTAAATTGAAATGTATTTCTTACAGAGGAAATATGAAAAACATATGCATAGTATGGTAGCAATTGAAAGAGAACATTTTGGAGATTATGGGAACAATTTAGACCACATTTGAGGACATAATAGTTCACTTGACACAAGACTGAATTTTAACATTACAATAAAAGGTTCATTGTATGTGCATTTTACATTTACTGTACTTTTCGCCTCATTTGTTGATAACGAAATCTGAAAAAATACTCTGGATACATTCAGTAACCTGAACATGTTTGTGTTTACGCAATCCAAAAATGGGCCATTTATAACTCGAAATCTGAGTCAGGTGGGCATCATTTGAAAGCTTGCTCTATTGCCAACATGATCTTAGAGTGTTTGGCTTTCACAGGGCAATTCAGAGAAACAGATCGTAATTTTGATGCAAATAGAAAGGAGTTTATGTTTCACCTGTCTTTGTGTAAGTCGCCACCCCCCTCCAGGTGTCGCCCATCTTCCCATTATCCCCTGTGTATTTACACCTGTGGTCTCTGTTTGTCTTTTGCCAGTTCGTCTTGTCTTGTTAGGTCTTTCCAGCGTTCTTTCCCGCCTTCCTGTTTCACTAGTTCTGTTTCCTAATTTTTCCCGGGTTTTGACCATTCTGCCTACCTGGACCCCAAGCCAGCCTACCGTCCTGTACTTGCCTGACTTTGACCTGATTATGAACCTCTGCCTGCCCTGACCCCGAGCCTGCCATCCTGTACCTGCCTGACTTTGACCTCATCACGAACCTCTGCCTGCCCTCAACCTGCCCTTTGCCTGCTTTGTTTCGAATAAATCTTCTGAGAACTGTACTATCCGCCTCCTGTGTCTGCATTGGAGTCATATTCTGAGTCGTGATAGTACGAACTGGCCATGACTGACCCAGCAGACTTGGACCAGCTCCGCAATGCCGTCTCCTCCCAGGGAGCCACCATTGGAAGACATGAGGAGTTACTTCAAGGTCTTATGGAATGATTCCAGAAATGCCTTCAACACATTGCTGGAACAATTCTGCAGATTGTCTGTGAGGCAGCCTGACACTACAGTAACCCATCAGACTGTCAATTACCCCACTATCAGCGATGTTTCTCGCCAAT